>NW_005871930.1:11484-18523 GCF_000147115.1 Myotis lucifugus
GGCCCGGGTTGCGGGCTCCATCCCCAGCAGGGCGTGCACGTGAGGCAGCGGATCAGTGAGTCTCTCTCATCGCTGACGTTTCTCTCTCTCCCTGCCACTCCTTCCAGTTGGGCCACAATCTTTGCCAGCAGGTCCACGACGTAACCAGCAGACTCGGAGGAAATACCAGCGTCTCGCCTTTGGCGGACAGAAATGCCCAGAGGCTGATGAGGACAGCGGCTTCAGGAGCAAAACGCCAGAAAGCACAGAGGGACTTCCGGCCTCAGGGTGCCCACCACCCTCCCTGCGGAGTGACGTTTTATTTATTTATTTTTAAATATATTTTTATTGATTTCAGAGAGGAAGGGAGAGGGAGAGAGAAAGAGAGATAGAAACATCAATGATGAGAGAGAATCATTGATCAGCTGCCTCTTGCACGTCCCCTACTGGGGATCGAGCCCACAACCTGGGCATGTGCCCCTGACCGGAATCGAACCTGGGACCCTTCAGTCCGCAGGCCAATGCTCTATCCACTGAGCCAAACCGGCCAGGGCGTGAGTGACATTTTAGAAGGAATGTGTGCAAAGCACAAAAAATAGGACTGCCCCCCTGCCCCAGGCCATACCAAACCACCACCTCCCGGTGCTGCCACCTCTCCCCGACCCCCCCCTCAACTCTTCCAACCCATGTCATCAAATCCAACTCTCACTCAGCCGCACTGCAGACGGACGGACGGACGGACAGCCACCAGATTGCTACTAGGATCTGACATCTCTGGCCTCGCGGGCCCCTCCCGCCCCCTCCAAGCCCCAGCAAACATGTAGCCAGGTCCTTCCAGCTCCGGAAGTGATAGGAAGATGCCGGGAAGAAGCCCCACCCCAGGAAGGAAGGATACATTCGGGCCTTTTTGTCACTTGATGCTCAAGCATCTTCTCCAGATCAGAGTATGAACCTTTCTGACCAAGCTGCACCCAAGCCACACGCGAGGGCGGCCTCAGGTGCCATCCGAAGGCCGGCGGACCCACAGCCCCGCCGGGAGGCACGTCAGCCGTGACCTTCCCAGCTGGATGACAAACGCAACAATCCCTCAACTCGAACTTGCGAAAGAGCAGAAGGCAGGCACTTGCCAAGAGTTTCACGGGACATTGTGTTCAACAGGAAGGAGCTAGGAACGAACTCCACGTCCATCGAGAGAAAGCCGGTTAATGCTCGTTCCTACAAAAGAACACTGTGATTCTGCAGCGGGTGTGTGCGTGCCGGTACAGGAACACCTCCGAGAAATACCGCTCACAAAAGAAAGAAGAGAAAGATGCGGAACATTGTGTATAACATGATCCCATCTGTGTACTTTTAACGAAGTATCTGAGGATAGAAATAAATGAAAAAGGTAGATAAGTAGATATTTTGTTTTTTTTTTTTTTTAATCCAGAGGACTGGGAAAGAGACTTAGCAGTAACTCCCCCTGCAGAGAGAGTCTAAGATTGGGAGGCAGTGGGGAGGCAGAGGCGCTCACATTGTTTTACACGTTTTAAAACCACATTCATGCCTCACTTTGTTCAGGAAATTATAACCATCTAATCCATGATCCGTTATCTATGAAAACAGGCAGCGAGGCCAACACAGATGAAATCCTCAGGTAACCTAAGAGGGCATGTCACTCGGATTTCGCCCCTTTGCAGCAAAGCTTCAGACAAATGGATTCCGTTTCTCCCTGCTCCTCTCTCCCCGGCCCCGCCTGTCCTTAAAGCAAAACTAATGAGCTGTGAGATGGCCAAATGCAGGCCCCGAGGAAGGGGAACCGGCTCTGAACATTCACCACTGGACCCTCAGGCCTCCCGGGAGCAAGAGCCACAGGCCCTGCCTTGGCTGGAGTTCAGGCGCTTCCCTGACGAACTGCAGGTTCGATCCTAGGTCAGGGCCCATGCGGGAGGCAACTGACCCATGTTTCTCTCACACAGTGTCTCTCTCTCTCTCTCTCTCTCTCTCTCCCCCCCCCCTCCTTCCTCCCTCCCCTCCGCTCTCTAAGGTCAATAAAAAAAGTAAAACTAACTAAATATAAATAAATGCTTGCTAAACCAACTATACAAACAACTATGCAGAACAATGGGGTGTCACCTAAAGGTTGCTGTCATCAATTCAACACCAACAGAAATCTCCAATTTGGGGTGCAAGGAGGGGAGAGACCCTTATTCAGTGGAAACAGCTCGGCTGTGGAACAGCAAGGAGGCCCTGGTGCTACAGCTCAATGCTGCTTGCTCCATGGAAACTGGAGTGCACCCCCCTGAGGCAGAGGTGAAGCTGTCACTTATAGGAAAATTTACCCGCCCCTTTTCCTGATTGGTCCGTTCCTATGCAAATGCAGCCCCCACACCATGATTGGTCCAAATAGCACCATAACTGCTCAGCCAGAATAAAGCTGCTCTGATTAGTCCAGCGGTTCTCAACCTGTGGGTCGCGACTCCTTTGGGGGTCGAACGACCCTTTCACAGGGGTCGCCTAAGACCATCGGAAAACACATATATAATTACATATTGTTTTTGTGATTAATCACTGTGCTTTAATTATGTTCAATTTGTAACAATGAAATTGGGGGTCACCACAACATGAGGAACTGTATTAAAGGGTCGCGGCATTAGGACGGTTGAGAACCACTGGATTAGTCAGTGAAGATGCAAACGAGGATGTAGCTGCCCAGCTCTGATTGGACGGGGAAAGTCTCAGTCCTATTGGTGGAATTTCGATCCTAGGAGCTCTCTTATCCTGGTTGACTCAGAGGGCAGGAGGCTTGGCAGCCCAGTCGGAAATGCAGGGAGCGTGAGGGACCTCTGCACAATTACCTCCGATGAACCACAGGCGTCCTTTTTGTAGGTCTATTTTTCTTGGGGCCCACAAGGGGTAAGTCACATAAAATTGGACACACACACAGGCCCCCATGTTTTGGAGTACCTACTGAAAAGAACACCAATGAATTAACACAGATACATCCTAACATAGAAACGGATCGTATTTCCAAAGTCTGTATCGAAACTGGTGATTGAGAGTTGAGGACCCCTTTCTCACAGAAATCATGGTACAAATGTCGGCTACATTTCCTGGCGAGGCCACACACTTCTGCTTAGCCCATAAAATAAATGAATCCCAGCCTGTCCTTGAGCTGCACTGGCCCTGAACTGCTTGCTGCAGAGTCTGCAACTGAGCCCCAGCCCCCCACCAAGCGGGAGAGAAATGACCGTGTGCCAGGGATCTGGCCTGGTTAGACCACGGGAGCCATCAGTGTCGCTTTGGTCCTGTCGCCCCTCACCCTCAAGGCTGACCTACCTGTCCCCTCCCAGTGTCCCGCCACCGACACAGAGCAGCACACAGCCAACGTGTGTGAGGCCTGGGCACAACCCCCTGTGCCTGGGCCGGGGCTGAGATCTGTCCTCTCCTCTCCCCCTGATACACTCAGGCACTGCATAACCGCATTCACCCTGGAGGAGAGCGCAGGCACGACCCTAGGCTGGTGCGACAGAAAAATAAAACAGACACGACCGCAGCTGCAGTCCCAGCTCGGGGGTCACCCTGTGACACACCCGACAGAGCTCAGGGGTGACAGCTGTGTCTAAGGGCCACTGCTCTGACCCTGTCCCTCGGCTCCTGGGGGGCCTCCATGGGCACCTGTTTGAGGGCATACGCCTTCCAAGCCCGCAGGCCCACCCCAAATCAGTTCACCCCTGGGGACAGAGAGGGTGAATGTTTAAAAATCAGTCCACAGATGAATCTGTCACTCTTCCCAGGGAATTCACAGTTTTGAGCGATTGTACAGAGAGAACACCTTAAGGGAAGGGAAGGGCAGCGACAGGAGCAGGAAGTGTTTGCGAAGCTGAAGCATGAATTCCATCCGGCATCCGGGACTGGGACTGGGGCCGGGAACAGAGGACGTGCTAGAAAACCAGTGAGATACAAATGAAGCCTGAAGTTTCCTTAATGGGCAACAGAGGGTGTGAAGTTGGTGTCAACTAGTGAGAGGCATCAGGACCTCTGCATTAGCTTCGCAACTTTCCTATAAATCTAACATTGTTCCCACATTAAAGCTGGTCACAAGCATATTGTGCCCAGAACAGATCAACAACAGAAACTGGAGGGAAGGCCCCCCACCCTCCCTCTGAAGCGCAGAGAGCAGACCTGGGTGACGGGGAGGGAGCAGGCCGCCCAGGGCCTCTGGCCACCTTGTAGGACTCTGGTCTGGGGGGGAGGGGGTAATGGGGAGCCAGGGACACCCGAAGGCTGCATCAGGCCCCTCCCAGCATGCCTCAGGCCCTGGGGCAAGGGCAGTCTCTGGTTTGCAAATGCATGAACCAGCAAAGCAGAGATTACTCAGCATGTGGAGGGAGAGGAAGCGCTCTGTTGACCCACACTATGACCCCGCTGTGCCCCTGCGTGGGGATCCCAGCACACAGTGCGCTGTGTCCAACCCGACTCCTAGGGCTCCTCCCAGCACGGCTCACAGGTCCGTGTTCCCGTCCAAGCCCACGGCTAAGGGCGCAAGAAAAAGAACAGAAGGTTGACTGCTTTTCCTAAGAAACGCTGATGGGGGAGGGGGAGGGGAAGGGGAGGGGCAGACAGAAACCCACTGCAGGGGAAATGAAAGCTGGGCTGGGTGCTGCATCCAGGTAGGCTGTGAGGGGGGTCAGCTGTGAGGGTGCACAGCTCTAGGAAGTAGTAGGGGCCTCGATATTCCCAGGAGGCCCTGTCCCATTCTGAGGCTGGGGAGAAAGACAAGGTGACGCCCCTGCTACCAGCTGGGAGGAGTTTGGGGAGCAGCAGCCAGGGGACCTCTCTGGCTCTTTCTAACTATGATGCCACCCAAACCTGAGGCTCGGCAGGGCACTGTGGCTACTTTTATAGCGGAGACCTGTTCTCTGACGTTTACGTATAGGGATCTATCATTTCAACTTCTCTCTTTATACCAATCAGTCTCGCCAGCTTCGTGGGAGCTACAGGGTCACGTCAATTCCAGAAGCAGCAATTGCAGAGACCTCTGCACACCGACCGAAGGGGGCCAGTCACTCAGGCGCTCACGGGAAACCGAGTCAGGAGCGGTCCCCTCCACCCGGCCGCCCAGGCCCGTGCGCTTTCTGGCTCACAATACTGGTAGCTTTACCGTAAGATAAGGTAACATTACAGGAAAACCTAGATGCCCAGCTTTTTTTGTGAAAAATCTCTCGACCAGCATTGCTTTCAGATGGTAAACAAGAATATAAAAGCATTTATTTGAGCAAAAGGAGCTGCAGCCCAGGAGGCTCAGATGTAGGGAGCAACCCAACAGCACTCCGGGGAGAAGACAGAGAAGTTATAACGGCAAAACCACACGGGTAATTCTTTCATGCAAATGAAGGATCAGGCTAGGTCCACAGGGATTGGTTAGTTCCAATATGCAAATGAAGGGGCGAAAACTACCAGGAGGAAGTCAAGTCCCTGTCACAGCCGGTCTGGTCCGGGATGTTTATGGCTCAACCTTGAGCAAAGCCATGGCACCAGGTTTAGGAACTCAGTAGCAGCTCTGAGTGCTGCCTTGTGAGGCCGCATCCTCGTTTCTGTTTCTCTGTCTCTCCTTCCCAGTTGCTCCACAATCAGAACGCATTAGCTTTCTTCTCACACTAAATAAAGCACCGGTCTAACGCCATCATCTGAAAGTGAGAGATTCCGTTGGCTTGAGCGGTCAGAATGGCCCCTTGGGAGAGGCTGGATGTGAAATGAGAACAGAAAGATGGAGAGAGGCCTTTCCCGGAGGAGGGAACAGCATGACCAGGAGCGAAGGGGGGTGGATGGCGGGGCGGGGCGGGGGGGGGGGCGGGGGGGTGGGCGGGTGGGGGGCGGGGGGGTCTAGCTCAGAAACTCTGGGCGCTGGGGTTTGGCTGGCACATGAAGCCAGCATAAAGCATGCACACCCCTCCTCACCCACAGCCCCCTGGCTCTCGGTCTGGGCGGCTTTCTTCCCGACTTCTTTCCAATCGAACGCCGGCCTGAGGCTGCCATTCCCGGTAGCAGGTCACAGGACGGAACTGGATCAACTGGATCAGGCCACCCTTGCAGGAGCCTAATGGCTTCTGAAGTCAGTGGTGTGCTCATTTAGATGCAGGCCACGCCCTGGATGTGAGGAGAGGTGACCTGGGACCCGGCGTGCAGGCAGGCACCCCCCCCTCCCCCGTGCCCCTGCGTGGGGGTCACAGCACACAGTGCGCTGTGTCCAATCCGACTCCGAGCGCTCCTCCCCACACGTCCCACAGGTCCGTGTTCCGTCCAAGCCCACGGCTAAATGCACCAGAAAGAGGACAGAAGGTCGACTCCTTTCTCCAAAGAAACGCTGAGCGGGGAGGGGCCCCTGGGCAGAGGAAGGGGGGCTGGTTCCCCTTTTACACCGTAGGGGGGCAAACGGAACCCCACGGAAGGGGAAATGAGAGCTGCACAAATACGAAATGGATGTTGAGTTGAACAAGGACGGGGAGAGGGAGGGACAGCGTGGGGACCAGGGACTGGGGAGGAGGGGAGGCGTGGGACCCGACACAGTCAGGGCTGTGCCTCTGCGGGCTTTGGCAGGCACCCAGGGGGAGGCGTCCACTGAAGGACAAACGACTCGGACAAACACAAGCGCCTTCTGGATTCAGAAGCAGCGGCGAGAGAAGGGCTGGCTGATTTCAGAAGCTCTGCACAAAACGCCTGCCTCCCGGGAGGATGGACTCGCCTTCAGAGGCTAGAATGGGGGCCAATATGTTCCCATTCCCATCTTCCACATCTGTCCCTATCAGATGCAAATGGCACATAGTAGGGCCAGCAGCCACTGTTGACAGACATTTATTTACTATTGGACAAACCTCCACACTCACACGGGATCTTTTTTGTTGTTTTTAATCCTCATCCAAGGATTTTTTTTAAAAATATATTTTACTGACTTTCCACAAAGAGGAAGGGAGAGGGATAGAGAGTTAGAAACATCGATGAGAGAGAAACATCAATCAGCTGCCTCCTGCACACTCCCTAACTGAGGATGTGCCCGCAACCAAGGTACATGCCCTTGACT
>NW_005871930.1:19731-22706 GCF_000147115.1 Myotis lucifugus
GGGGCGCCATGGCGACAAGACAGGCTCCCAAGACGCAGTTCGCTGCCGGAGGCTCTGGTCCAGGCCCGGCCCGTGGCAAAGCCAGGGCGGGGCTTTCCATCTGGGTTTCCACGTTGTCACTTCCGTGAGAATGACAAAGGCTTGACAACATAATTACAACTGTCACTCTCCCTAAAATAAATTAAACTTGGAAGCACTCGGGGAGTTAACGAGACACGCGAGCTGATTGTGTCTCGTGAACTCCCTCCCGACGTCTGTGTTGCACGCCGGAGGCTGTGAGAAACGAGGTGCATCTGGTATACCAGCTATTTGTGTCTTTGGGATTCAGGAATTTTTTTTCCCAAAAAGGAGGGGTTTAGAGGACAGTTCCTAGTGCAGTCCCCAGTCCCAAGTCCCCAAGCCAGGAGGGGGAATTAGGTTACAGCCCTCCCAACCAACCAAGACACCCTCCAGGCACGAAACTTAACTACCGTCCAGGGTCCCCGTGCCTCAAGCCCACAATGGGTCCGTCCCAAACCTGAGGTATAGGACTCTCTCTCTGCTCTGGCCCGAGGCTGCCATTCTCTCATCACAAGGGTGGAAGTCCGCAGCTGTGCGCCCTGCAATGATCTCTCTGCCTATATCCACTGCCTCCCTGTCTTCCCGGAGCCCTGGACTTCTTAACCCCAACCGTGAAGGTCACACTTCTAATCACCCAACACAATGGCCTTGCCTGCGCTCCTGCTGGGCCCTGGGCCCGTGAGTACAAACAACCCCCACATTTAGACGTTTGCTCCTGGCCCTCTGGACTCCCCTTTGTGGATGCATCTCTCCCCAAACACGTCAACACACATCCCATCTGAAGCGGAATCCTGACTTTTTAAAATGAAGGCCATCGGTGTCTCCACGTCACAATCTCGCTCATCTGTCTCAATCCCAGCATCAGCCTCCAGCTTCCACGGAGCTCTGCTCAACCTTTTCATTAATCAGTTGGATCAATGGCGTGATAATCAAATCTGCAGATGGCACAAACCCATCAAGGACACCAAATTAAAAAAAAAAAAGGATCAGACACACACTTGTAAGTGTAAAGGTGTACTGAACATTCAGCGTGAGAGCAGGAAGTGATGCTGGGTTCTGTGCATAAGAGAAGTGCGCTCACCTATTGGACTTTATTAAAATGTCCTCGGTCGTGCTGCTAAGTTTTGACAGAACCAGGATTCACACCAGGGTCTGCGAACAGGGAGCTCATCACTGACCAAGTCAGCCATGAGCAGCAGGAAGAGCATCACATTCAAAGCTGTGCAATTCAACCTCATGCTGTACCTTCTTACTCGCTAAATGGGCCGGACTTCTCACCTTTAAAGTGAGCATAATAAAATTTTATATTATAAAAACTAAAAACAGTATTCAGACAGATGTTGACAGGCGGAAGAAAATGAGATGAAACAAGTAATGTGAAATGTAATTAAACATCATTAGCCCAGTCGGCGTGGCTCAGTGGTTGAGCATCGACCTATAAACCAGGAGGTCACGGGTTCGATTCCTGGTCAGGGCACATGCCCAGGTTGTGGGCTTGATCTCCAGTGTGGGGCGTGCAGGAGGCAGCCAATCAATGATTCTGTCTCATCATTATGTTTCTATCTCTCTCTCTCCCTCTCCCTTCCTCTCTGAAATCAATAAAAATATATTTTTAAAAAAGAGAGCAAAACCTTTGACCCTCTAATGCATAGATGGTGGAGAATAAATCCCAACATATTGGGAGGTAACAGATACAGAGCAGGGAGGGAACTGGCAGAGGGAGGGGGCTGGGAAGGGAAAGGGGTGGCATCTTATATACGGTGGCCAAGACAGGCTCACTGAGAGGGTGACATTTGAGTGAGAAAAGATAACCGGGAAAATGACCAGCCGCCCCTGGCGAGAGAAACCATGGCCTCATCCATGAACGTCTAGGTTCACTGAAGCCCAAAGGAAGCAGAGCCTGTTAGGGGTCCAAGTCTGGGCACGAGCCTGGCCCTCCCGGCCCCCAGGAGCCAGGGTTCCCCTGGGCACAGCAGAGTCCCTCCCACCTGTGCATGCATCACTGTCACCTCCCCTGCAGGCACCCAGCCTCCCGGAGCTTCCAGAGAAAACCTCCCCCCACGCTTCTTTTTCATTCAAATTGCATGTTGCTCAGATTCTAAAAACTCTACCGCGTGGGAGGCCTGAAGAGGATTATTTCAGAAAATTGGCACCCGGGGCTGCCACATTCACTGGGTCCCAGGGCATGAAAAACATTTGGCACGAGACAAAAATCCCACAGAAACTCTGAAACATAACTGGGTTCCGATTCAAAACTCCTGGGCGTGAGCAGACACAGGACTTTATAAAAACACGCACTGATCTCCTTCCCGACCCCAGTGCTAGAAGACAGTGCCCACTGTCCAACCGCCTAAGAGCAGACCCCCTTGTTCTAGCCCAAGACGGGCTGTTCTTCTGCCAGAACAACTTGGAGACACATGGCAGCCTCGCGTACAGGGTCCTAGTTCCAGGGAGAATCAAGAAGATTCCAAGCCTGGGCCTTGACTGAAATAACCTGGCGGGGGGTACCCCCCGGGAACAACCGGTGAACCCCAGTCCTGCACGGGGGGATTTTACACTAAATGGCAGAGCACCCGTTTCTGGGCTCACTTCAGTAATGGAGCCCTTAGAACAAAAATGACTAAGTGGCCCGGCCGGCGTGGCTCAGTGGTTGAGCATCGACCTATGAACCAGGAGGTCACGGGTTCGATTCCCGGTCAGGGCACATGCCCAGGTGGTAGGTTCAATTCCCACTAGGAGGCGTGCGGGAGGCAGCTGATCCATGATTCTCTCATCATGGATGTTTCTCTCTCCCTTCCGCTCTGAAATCAATAAAAACATCTATATATACAAAAACGGAAAGTTCACCTAGGATGGGTCCCGAGAAGCCACCCTGGGGAGGAGGGTGCGGTCAGGGCTGCTCCTTACAGCCCTGT
>NW_005871930.1:23259-25573 GCF_000147115.1 Myotis lucifugus
TCCATTTGAAGTGAAAATGGGAGAAAGGAATGGCCAAGAGGATGAAGAAGTTGGTTTTGCTTTTGTTTTGTTTCCTTTAGGGAGCGGATATTTGTAAAGTGCTCAGAACAACGGCTGACAGAGTAAGCGCTCTACCAAGGTGCTTGCTAAGGAAAAACACGAATCCTCAGCCTTTCTGTCTAACAGGTACGTGAGTTTCTACAAAGGGGTGAAGTGTGTGGAGGGGGTCATGGGGGGAGCCCTTCTCCAAACAGGTGTTAGGTCCCCTCAATTGTGACCCTGGGCGGTACCAGCAAGGAGCAGGGGGCCAGCGGGCCAGCATGGAGCCACCACTGTCGCCAGGGCCCCAGGGCCCGACATTCCAGGTGGTTTATGATCAACTAGCAGCTACAACGCAAGCAGCTCGAGCGGAACAAAGACAAGCATCCCGGGTGGCTGTGGGAGCCTCAGATACCTCCCTCAACTGGTCTGCCCTCAGAGAGAGCCCCCTGCGTCCCCACACCCCGCACCCGGGGGCTCTGTGTGCGTGGCTCGGGACTGGAACGCATCCAAGGTGTTCTGATAACAACATGTTGGAGACGAAACCCCGGGCGCCCAACTTAAGAGGCAAACATCTCAGATCTCGATCTCCCGTGTAAGATTCCGTGTGATGAGTCACAAAGGAACGTCCCGAGCTCCTCGCACACCTCAGGACGATCACCGCGAGATGGGCCGCACCACGCAGCCCATGGAACACATCACCCGTCCGCCCAGAGCGAGCCGGGCTGACGGTGCAGGAGTCCGGCGGCCACGGGCCCACTTCTAAGACCCGTCAACCCCTCGGACAAGACCCGAACTCTCCACCCAGATGAGGAATGCCTCCCAACAAAACAGGCATTTTGTTGTTGTTAATCCTCACCCGAGACTATTTTTCCACTGATTTTTAGTGAGAGTGGAAGGGATGGAGGAGGGAAGAGAGGGAGAGGACGAGGGGGAGAGGGGGAGGGGGAGAGGGAGAGAGGGAGGGAGAGGGAGAGAGAGACATCGATCGATATGAGAAAGACGCATTAAGTGCTTGACTCCCACCTGGGTGCCCAGACTGCCCTGACCAGGGCCAGGGATGGAGTCTGCAACCCGGGTACTAGCCCTTGACCAGGAATTGAACCTGGGACCCTCCCGCGCTGGCCAACGCTCTAACCACTGAGCACACCAGCCAGGGCCCGAACAGCTCTTTTGGCCTGAACCCTGAGGCAGTCTGGTCTGGGCTGCAGGGCACCGGCCACACACAGCGACGACCAGCCAGGCCGCTGGGGTCCAGCCGGCGCGGACCTTAAAGGGGCGGGAGGTCCCGGCGCCGGTGCTTCTGGATAAACAGTGGCCAGTGACTCACCGGGGAAGTTGTTCCTAAGGTTTTACAATCCGAGCCGTGGGAAGCCTGCCAGCGGGAGGCGCCCACAAAGGCACGAGCGCCCGGCCCGGGGCAGCCAGAACGCACCCACCGGAGCCCGGGGCCAAACCTTTCCCGTCCACCTCCCTCACCGCCCTCCCAGGGAGCCGGTCCCTCCCCGCCGGTGACCCCGACTCCTCGCACTCAGCACGGGGAGCCGGGGTCCGGGCGCACGCACCGCTGGAGTGGCACCGCCTCGGGTCCCGCCGACCACCTCCCGCGGCTCAGGAACCGCGTGCAAACGTCCTTCCAAGTGCGGGAGCGGACGGAGTGGACGGAGCCCCAGTTCCCACGCCCGGAAACGCCGGCGGCGCGGGGTGACCCCACGGCAGAGCTGCCGCCTGGGACAGCCGGTCCCCGGAGGGAGGCGCTCGGGGCGCTCCCCAGGCTCCCCCCCCCCTAGTTCCGTACTGTCCAGTAGGAAGCCCCGGAGTATTTCCTGGGGTCTACCAACGAGAAGCTAGAAACACCTACCTAAACAGTACCACTGAGACCATAAAAATGTCTCCAGACACTGACATATGAAACTGAAGTATTAGTGCCTTTGTTGGAGAACCTTTGGCTTAAAGGGATGGGCAAAGTTGTTTGGAAACTAACCAGGGTGGGGAATGATTCTGGATACAGCATTTGAACTTACTTACTTAGGAGAAGATGGTCAAATGCAGGGAAACTGTTTGTTGGCTTTGTTTTTAAAAAAATGAATTTGCCTTAAATCCCCAAAAAAAACTTATGGTGACTGCTCAGATTTCTGAGACAGTTCCCGGGGACCGTCAAACCCTCATCAAGCATGATATCAAACTTTTAAGATAGAGCACTGCCCCTGTTAGGAACGCATTCCCAAAAAGTCAATTTTTTCTTGTGTACAATTGGTGAAACAGATTACACTTA
>NW_005871930.1:26256-54019 GCF_000147115.1 Myotis lucifugus
CGGTTACTCAACGAGCATTTATGGAACTTGTACCGCAGCCTGCGCTGGAGAGCCGTGTAGGGAACGAGCATTTATGGAACTTGTACCGCAGCCTGCGCTGGAGAAGGGAGAAGCCATGATACAGGGTGCTGAGTGCAGACCCCGGGTGGGGTGGTACAGGGCACGGAGGACACGGACCGCCCATGACCAGAGTGGCGGGCATGGGGTCATGGAGACAGACGTCACCGAAGGCTAGTCCCAAACACCTTCCAACCTCCGATGCAAGAACTCACCTGGTGGCCATGCAACAGGCACCGGGACTCCCGAGGCCTGCCCCACGGTCGGGGCCAGCAGAGAAGCCCCGAGTCTTTGGGCTCCAGTAACTGGGACTGTTTACCAATCGGGCATCTCACTGCCTTTTAAGGGCAAAAGTTAACTGTGCTGGAAACTAAGCCGCAAGCCTCGTTGTCAATAGAGATGCAAATGTCTTAACCCCCCACTGGTGAGGTGACTGGTGTCCTGTGAAATGCAAATGCCCTCAGCTGGGGACGGAACCTTAACCAGCTTTCTACCTAATTTATCAATTTCATCCCGAGAGTCCCTCCCGCCCCTCCCTTCCCACTGGCTGTGTGTGCAGGGCCGTGGCCTGCATTCCCGTGTGACTCCTCTGTCATCATCACGGTTCCCTGGTGAATGGATTCAAACACAAGTGCGACAGGTGCTCACTAGGTAACAGGTGTAGTGACACGGGTGCTGTCCACTGGGAAGACGGCATCGCTAGGTATTCCCGCCCCCAAGAGGATGTATGGGGGCGAAAGGAAGGATTGCACCTCAGCGCGCGCAGGCCTGGGAGCCTCGTGGCCGGGTTTGGCTGGACCAGAGCATTCCCTTTTATCCAACCAGCGATTGTGAGAGTCCCAACCTCACTGGTGTTTCTTTTTCTGAAGCCAGGTGTTGGGCCGCTCTGGCCAGTTTTTCTAGATCCCCAGCTGGAGAGCTGTGCCCTGGACCACGATGGAGGCTGGACAGCCGCCGCCGGTTCCTTTGTGGGCTGCATTCCCTGGGGAAGCCTCCGCGAGGCGGTTCCCTTTGGCTTCAGAGCGTCCAGTTCAGAACGCCCTGGATCGGAACAGTAGCAAGGGCAGCAGGTAAAAGTCCACACAGCATTTAACAATTCCTGTCCTAGCGGTTTGGCTCAGTGGATAGAGCCTCAGCCTGTGGACTGAAAGGTCCCAGCTTCGATTCCAGTCAAGGGCACATGCCCGGGTTGTGGGCTCGATCCCCAGTGGGGGGCGTGCAGGAGGCAGCTGATCCATCATTCTCATCACTGATGTTTCTATCTCTCTCTCCCTCTCCCTTCTGCTCTGAAATCAATAAAAATATATTAGAAGAAGGAGGAGGAGGAGGAGGAGGAGGAGGAGGAGGAGGAGGAAGGCCTGGTTAGGGGCCCGGAGAGTAGGAGCTGGGGAGGGTCAGGGGAGGGAAGGCACCTGGGTGAGCAGACGGCAGGTGGCCCGACTGCCCGGGCAAGCCCTCTGTCCCCATGGTCTTCACTATCTTCTGGGTGACCTTCCAACCTGTAGCCACTTGCCCCAGGGGTAGCCCAGCTGTCCTAGGGCTGAAGCAACCGTTTCCTCTCCCTCGGGCATCACACGCGGCATGTGGGCTCCTGCCTCTGGCCTCCTTCTGACCTGACCTCCTTCCCCTGAAAGCACCGTGGGCACCAGGTGTCCCCCCTGTTAGCGAGCAGCTCTCACTGCAAATCGGAGCAGTGCAGGCCGCCAGGAGCCTCCCGCTGACTTCACTCACACACACAGCCGAGAACTAGCCCCCGAGGGTGCCCGGAGGAGCGCGGCACACGGCGTGCACCACACAAGGATGCCAAGTCACATGGCGTGCACCACACGAGGACGCCAGGTCACACGGCGTGCACCACACGAGGACACCAGGTCACACGGCGTGCACCACACGAGGACACCAGGTCACACGGCGTGCACCACACGAGGACGCCAGGTCACACGGCGTGCACCACACGAGGACGCCAGGTCACACGGTGTGCACCGCACGAGGACGCCAGGTCACACGGCGTGCACCGCACGAGGACGCCACAGCAAGCAAGCTCGGGCGGGCGCCAGTGAAGCTTTAGGCTCAAGCTGAGCAGGGAAGTGATTGTGAAAGGCTCCTTGTCACGCCCGCAAGTCGTATGGAAAGCACCTGGGCTTCCTATCAGCTGTACTGAATGAAAGTTTGAAAACAGGTCCTAGATTTCCCCTTCAAGGGCCTCATCTCTGTCCCATTACTGTTTCTTTCGAGTCTGAGCGCCCCTCAGTGACCGTACAGCAGTTCAGAAGTGGATGCCAACTCATCAATCCTAAAGAAGTTTGCTAGGCTGGGGGCCGGGGAGGTGCAGAACAGAATTCTCATTTAGTCTGTTTGTGGCAATATTTGCAGTCACTTTAGGGTGTAGGAAATTGGTTGTTTTTAGCATGTGAGAAGCCACAGTTAAAGTGCTAACCGTTTTCCAATTGTCCGCCTGCTGCATTTGTTCGTGAGACGGTAAGGGGTCCGTGGCAGGAGGTCTCCTCATTCAGGAAGAGAATCCGGAGGGGATGAGCTGGTCACCACCCATTTCCCTGAGGATTCATGCTCGAGTTGTAAGTCATGGTTCAGAATTTAAAGGGAGCTGGAGAGAGCCTGTGGTCAAGCCGTCGGTGTTGGGAAATGCAGGACTCACATCTTCCCACAACCAGGTCAAAATGACACCTGGACACAGAACCACCCTCATTCAGAACCACCTGGATTCTAGCTGAATAGGGATTTAAAGAAGAAGCCACATAGAGACTGGTAGGAGGGACTGATACGCTGAAAGGGCTGGTCCCACGCCCACGTGAGGCAGATAAAAATCAAGAGGGAGCCCAGCCGGCATGGCTCAGTGGTTGAACATTGACCTATTGACCAGGAGGTCACGGTTCGATTCCCGGTCAGGGCACATGCCCAGGTTGCGGGCTCGATCCCCAGTGTGGGGCGTGCAGGAGGCATCCTATCAATGATTCTCTCCTCACTGATGTTTCTCTCTCTCTCTCTCTCTCTCTCTCTCTCTCTGTAATCAGTAAAAATATAGTTTTAAAAAAATAAGGAGGATATCTTGGCTGTGGAGGTGTCCCCCGACCCCCAGGCGCCCCAGCCCAGGGTTCCAGTGCCAGGAAGAAAATTCCCCATAAATTCTGGCTGTAAAAAACCAGCAAGGATATGACTGAGAGACATGGAGGCTGCTGGAGTCCCAGGTAGTTCCTCTTAAAGGGCCCAGGCATGGACTTACTCAGATTCACTCCCTCGGAGCTCCAGCACTGGGGCAGCAGCTGGACAGCACCAGGGCCATTCGGGGAGGAACTGAATGGATTACGTGCTCCAATCAAAGGACAGACAGTAGCTGAATAGGTAACTACAAGAGACTGACTTCAGAGCCAAAGACGCGTACAGAAGGCAAAGTGCGGAAAAAGAGGTTTCATAAAAATGAAAACAAACCAAAAGCTGGGGTAGCGATGCTTATACCAGACAAAATAGACATGAGAACAAAGTTGGCAGAAAGAGCTCAGCAAACATTGGCTGAATACACTGGGTTCTCTCTTTTGACCCCGCCCCTCCAGCCCACGTGGCTACTAGCCAGGAGGCAGCCAGCTCGGCCACCCGCCCATCCCCATTCCCGGTCATCGGGGGAAATAAGAGCCCAGGTTCCATCCCCTGAGCAGAATCTCTTTTATTAAAAAGATGATCTGTCACCACCCAGTTCCCTGGGACAGGAATGCCCTCCCTCATCGTGGGAGCTTACAAAGAGGTGGGAGGCACCGGGACCTTCCTGGGACTGTGGCCTCGCTCTGGTGACGAAGCACCTTGGTAAGAGAATCGGCACAGGGTTGTCCTTCATGCCAGCCACCCCCTCGCCCCTTTAAAGCGGAAGGACTGGGCCGTGAAATGAGTCCCGTGGCTGCTGGTCCCAGGCCCCTTGCCCTGCGGTGGTTCCCATCCCGGCGGCAGGGCTGGCCCAGGGCGGGCTCTCTGCCCGGGGAGTGGGCTGGCGGCAGGGGCGCTGGGCTCGGCTTCTGGCCCCGCACAGGCCCCGCCGAGCGGAAGCCCGGGGTCGGCAGCTGCGCTGGGAAGATCGTCTCTAGTTCTGGGCCGACTCCAGTTGGTTGAGTCGCTTGACGATCATGCGGTTGAGTTTCTTGAGCTCCTCTATGTCCCTCCCCTCAGCCGCCAGTCTCCTCGACACGTTGTCCATCTTGCTTCCGGTCTGAACTTCAAGATGGAAAACAGAATGTTACATGGGAGTCAGGGCCCCGCGTTGGTGCTCGGCTGAGCCCTGATCAGCCCTCTAGGCCAGTGGTCGGCAAACCACGGCTCGCGAGCCACATGCGGCTCTTTGGCCCCTTGTGTGTGGCTCTTCCACAAAATACCGGCTCCTCCACAAAATACCGACTTCTGCGCATGGGCCACGAAGTTTCAATCGCACTGTACGTGCGCGCCCGCACGTGGTATTTTGTGGAAGAGCCAATTAAACCACCAGCTACGAAGTAAGTGCGAGTAGGCGCCCCAGCAGTGAAGTGGGGGGAGTACTTACTGATGAGGAAGGTCACCAAGGCGACCAGCACCAGGCTGACCATCAGCGCGAGGACCAGCCCCAGGAAGAGCAGCCGGGAGCGCCCATCGCCCGAGCGAGTGCTGGCCTCCAGGGTCTTCTCCTCCGGCGCTAACACAGAACAACACCGTCACAGAGGCCCCCCCCCCCCTCACCGGTCAGCGGGACTGGCATCCCACCATCGGGGACCTAATCACTCTGCGGAGGTGTAGCCGGACAGTCACTGGGCCCCGGCTGCGGTCACCACTTGAGCCAGTTAAGCAGAGATGGGTTTGGCTTCCGTCCGTCCCTCCTGGGTCACCCCAACAGCCTTGCTTCCTAATCAAAGCAGCAGCACCTCCTTTTCCCGGGACTGGCTGCGGTTAGGACAGGTGAGAACTCTGAATGCTTTACAGTAGAGAAAAGTGAGATCTGGAGGAGCCTGGAGCAGCGGTAAATTGGCGCGGTGAGAGTTTCGAGTTTAGAGTTTAGAGTCCACATGAGGCAAAAGCCATGCGGCAACAAGGCCTGTGGGGGGTCGGCAGGCACGCGGGACCAGGTGAGGCCCAGCTCACCTGCAGGGGCCTTACGATGCACGGGGATGAGACACGCCCTCGGTGGTCGGCAGATTGCTTTGCTTTGCTTTCTCTCCCCCGCCTTTCATTCTAGCCCTTTAATGGGGCCATTCGTCATTTGTCAGGAGAAAATGACGTTGACCTTTTTGCCCAACAAAGTTTTACTGCTTTTAAAAACTAGATGGACGTGTGGAACATTTTCTCAGCCGTTCACCATGAAGGGAGAGGTGTCTGGGGAAGGGGGCGCCCCGGGGACCTGCCCGTGGTCGCCTCCTGGCCCAGCAGGGGCTTCTCAGACAAGAGCGCTCACTCAGAAGCCACGAAAGCCCACCGCCCGCCACGGGCTTTCAGGGCAAAAGCAAGTGTAGCCCAGTAGTCAGTGCATCTCTGAAGCAAGCATTTGAGGCCTCCCACCCTCCCTCCCATCCCCCCAGCCCAGGCGAGCAGCTGCTGTTCTCAGGGGCCGCAGAGCTGGGAGCCCTTGGGCCAGAGGGCACACGTACTGAGCAGATGCTGGGACCCCTCGGGGCAGAAGTTGAGTCTGTGCAGGTCGTTGATGGAGTCCACGACATACAGCTTCCTGTCCTCGGGGATGGGGATGCTGCGGGAGCCCGAGTCCCGGGGGGTGCGGTGCATGGTCCCTGGAAGGAAGCACCGCATCAGCCGAGAGCTGGAGGCTGGTCTAGCGCGTGGCTGGAGAGTGGCAGCCCGCGGGCAGCAGACAAGCCGGCAGAACCCCCCCCCCCCCACACACACACACACATAGTATTTCCAGCGGCAGGTCCGGGGAAGCCGTGCTTGTCCAGGGAAAACGTTTCCTTTGGGGACACCTTTGTACTGTCCTTTGCCCACCAGGAGGCTGCAGGGCTGTGCAGCGAGTGACTCCTACACCCTGCGTATCTGCACGCCCTCTCCTCCTCCTCCGGTTTCCCCGTCCTGCCTGTATTTTTCCTGCCCCACCCTTTTATTTTGTAATCTCTCTATATAAAAGCCTAAGCGACCATTTGACCATTCAACCATTCGACCAGTAGCTAGGATGTGCACTGACCACCAGGGGGCAGACGCTCAATGCACAGGCATGGAAACATGGGACAGACGGATGAATCTCAGAGGGAAGGAGGAAGCGGGGAGGGCAGGAAGAGATTAACCAAAGATCTTATATGCCCACCAGAGGCCCGGTGGGGGTCCCTTGGCCTGGCCTGCGGGGGATCGGGCGAAACTGGCAGGTCGACATCCCCCAAGGGGTCCCGGATTGTGAGAGGCTGCAGGAAGCGCAAGGGTAACAATTGGTGGCTCTGAGGCCCCTTTGTTCGAGATCATCGCTCCATGCACTGGGCCTTTAGTTGATTATAAAATATTTCCCTTTCATCACACTGTTCACATTGTGGTGAGATGACTCAAATCCTTTGTGTACAAAGATTATGTCTAAACATCGGGGAAGAGCAAAGGCAGCTAGCTCATCCTAAGAGGAGAAAAGGACTGTAAACCTTTCTAATCACAGAGGTTTCCACACGGGCGTCATGTTCATGTTCTCCCTCAAGACAGCATCTGAGTCTCCACCTAAAACGTGCTCCTTTTTTCCTTCTTATTGAATGTATTGGGGTGACACCGGCTAACACAGTTATACAGGGTCAGGTGCTCAATTCCACAGCACGTCACCTGGGCACTGGCTTGCGTGTTCGCCACCCCAGTCAAGTCTCCCTCCATCACCGCTTATCTCCCTATACCTTCCTGCACCTCCCCTGCCCCCCGCCCCCCAGCAGTCACCACACTGTTGTCCATGTCCGTGAGTTTTTCCTTTCCTTTTCTGTTCAATCCCTCCCCCTGCCTCCCCCCCCCCCCCCCAGCTGTCAGCCTGCTCTCTCTCTCTCTAAGTCTGTCTCTGTTTGGCTTGTTGGTTCATTTTGTTCATTAGCTTCCACCTATGAGTGCGATCACGTGGTACTTGTCTTTCTCTGACTGGCTTATTATTTCACTTGGCATAATGCTCTCCAGGCCCCTCGTGCTGTCGCAAAGGGTGAGACTTCCTTCCCTTTGCAGCTGAGTGCTGCTTCGCTGTGTGAATGTCCGCAGCGTTTTCATCTGCAGACGGGCACTGGGCTGCTCCCGGATCCTGGCTGCTGTGACGGTTCTGCAGCCACTGGAGGTGGCGGTGGTCCTCGGGACAAACCTGAGAAGCCGAGACCTCAGAGAGGAACCCTGCGGCCTGGGAAGCGATCCAGGGCCTCTGAGGTGTCCCCGAGCTTCCTCAGACGGAGGCCACGGACATCACACGGCCTTTTCAGGTGGAGGGACACGCCACAGGTAATATTCCCTGAAGACAGCAAGACTTCACGCAGCACTGAAAGCCCGAACGGACTAAAGGTCTATTTTAAGATGCTCTCTGGTAGACAGAGGCCTTGTGGCCTTTGAATTAATTATGTGAAAAGAAGGCACCCGGCTGGTGTGGCTCAGTGGTTGAGGTTGACCGATGAACCAGGAGGTCACGGTTCAGTTCCTGGTCAGGGCACGTGCTCGAGTTGCGGGCTCGATTCCCAGTAGGGGGCGTGCAGGAGGCAGCCCACCGATGAGTCTCTCTCATTATTGGTGTTTTTATCTCTCTCTCCCTCTCCCTTCTTCTCTCTGAAAACCAATAAAAACATATTTAAAATACCTCTGCTCTTTACAAAAGTGAAAGGAACATCATATAGAACAAAGGGGCTCAGAGCCGTCCACTGTTACCCTTTTACAGATGAAACCCAGTCCTGACTGATGTCATGGTCACAGGTCTCTAAACCATGCCTCTAGGAATGTTTTAGACTTTATTGCCTCTTTATACTTTATTGTCCCAAAGGCTGGTGTTTGGTGAGGAGTAGAGTTTGTGTGAGTCACATCGAGGATCATCACTCCACACTCGGCTCCTATTTTAGGCGTGTGACTCAGGGAGATGCATTTGCTTCGCGTTGGGATCTGACTTCATATCCTGGACCCCGAGCTCCTCCCCCAGGGATGTAATTACTGTGCTTACATCTCAGACGGGCTTCATCGGGCGTTTGCAAAGCAGAGGACCAGCTAGAAAACCGTGACCACAAAAACCGCCTGCAGACCAGAGCAGCTCGTAAAATCTCCACATTCCTGGCCTGGCTACAGACTCAAAGGGTGACCCAGAACCACACCAACCCCCACAGCGCGGGGACAGGCACAGAGCGAGCCCTACGTGCTCCGAGGGGAAGGGTCGCCGTGTGGAAAGACGCTGTCTCCAGGCATTTCTACATGAACTGCAGCGAGCGAATGGCAAATCAAGAATCAGCAGAGATGCAGCAGCATGGATGGAACTGGAGAGCATTATGCTAAGTGAAATAAGCCAGGCAGTGAAAGAAAAATACCACATATCTCACTCATTTATGGAAAATAAAGAACATTATAACCTAATGAACAAAAAGATAGATACAGAGGCAGAGAAGCGTGGAACAGACTGTCAAATTACAGCGGGAAGTCTGGGGAGTGTGTGTCGGAGGGTAAGAGATCAATCGAAGGACTTATATGCATGTATATAAGCATAACCAATGGACACAAGACACTGGGGGTCGGGTGGGGTAAGGGCATGCACTGGGGAGTAGGGGAGGCTGGGGGTAGGTCAATGGGGAAAAAAAGGAGACATATGTACTACTATTTGTAATACTTTAAACAAGAAAAAAAATTAAACATTGAGTAAAAAAAAAAAAAGAATCAGCAGAAAAAGCTGTGTTGGGTGTGTGTGTGGCCGCCAAGATCCTGGGTGGGACTCGCCAATACACAGACACAGGGTCACGTGCCCTAACACGGCCCGCAGCTGTCCGACCCCGGCTCCTGCTCGCTTTGCTTCTCCACACGAGCGCATCTGGGAAGGACCGGAGGGCAGGGGAAGCAGCCACTAAATTCTGCATCCCCAGCGGGCCCTCCTCCCTCCTCCCGGGGGCACGGAACCCCCTCCAGTCCTTGGGCTGACACCTGTAAGTGGTTCCCTCCGCTTTTGGTCACGCTAACAGCTGACAGTTGAGTCTGTCACGTGGGAATGCTTTGACTGCCCACAAAGGAAGACTGTGGCAAAGCTAGTTGTCGAGGAAAAATGGGTTTGCTGTCGTCTATATTTTCCCACAGGCCCTTGGCATCAAAGCCCGCAAGTAACTCGCTCACGCTGTTGCCCGATGTCGGAATGGCTGTGCCGGCTGGATGCGGAGCCAACAGGGAGCTCAGGGAGGGAGTCACTGACTCCTCCTGTGGTTCTGTTTCAGAGCCTCTGCCTGGTCACATTCAGTCTCGGTCATTTCTCTCCGAAGCTGGAAGCACAGAGCACATGCAGCCACAGGCACCGCAGCAAGAAGCCACCTTCCCTCTCAGTAGTGTCATCGCATGCACATTACTTACAAACACAGCTCTCACTGCTAGGTCAGCAGGAAAGAAAGTCCCAGCTACTCAGAGGCGACGACAAGGAATCTGTCTGGAAATGCGAGTCCTCCCGCGGCCTCCCCCCGCGCGGGCCCTGCCAGGCCGCACGCCCGCCGGAGCCGCTGCCCGGCATTGGGTGGTGACCCGAGCAGCAGGCGGCTCCAGGCCCGACTCCCTCCGGTGCCCCAGGGTTAGTAACTGAGCCGCCGAACCCAAGCTGGAGAGAGAGCAGCACGGGGCGCGCACTGAGAGGCTCTTACTGAAGTTGATGTCCTTATTTGGCCGCTGTGACCCTGGGGGCCGGCCCGTCTCCAGCAGGGCGGCCGGCGCGCTCCCCGAGACAAACATCCGAGCTGAGCAGGCTGCCGCCACGGCCGGGCTAGCACAGGCCTCTGCCCAGCAGTGCAGGGGGCAGGCCAAGGTGACATTGGAACTAGTGGTGGCAGGAGGACTGCGGGCGCTGCTGGGAGCTACCGCGGCGGCGAGGGGAGGAGTGTGGCCGCACACCCACCAGGGCAGGCAATGGAAGCACTTGTCTCACCACCGTCCTTTGCAAAGGCTGAGCTCTGAGCTCGCTCTCTCTCTCTCTTTCTCTCTCTCTCTCTCTCTCTCTCTCACACACACACACACACAGTCAAGCAGCTCTGCCCCCTGCTGGACACGGGAGGAGCCGCAGTGAGAGATCAACAAGCCCAAAGCCTACCTGCCCAGCAGGGGTAAGGGCTGGGAGGTAACAGGATAGCAGGTTTTAGAGTCCGACCTCCCATTGCTGGGCGCAGACAGACACAGGACGTCCCTGGAACACACATCAGGAACGTTTGCGTCACAAAATTTCTGGTGCATCTACATTCAGTTTGGACCCCCCTCTACCTTCAGGGTAAAGGAATGGTGTTTTCTTTCTTTTTTTAAAAAAATATTTTTATTGATTTCAGAGAGGAAGAGGGAGAGAAACTTCAATGAGAAAGAATCATTGATCGGCTGCCTCCTGCACGCCCCCTACTGGGATCGAGCCTGCAACCTGGGCATGTGCCCTTGACTGGAATCAAACCTGGGACCCTTGTCGGAAGGCCAATGCTCTTTCCATTGAGCCACACCGGCCAGAGCAGGATGGCATTTCCTTAAGTGTCATCTATACGTAGGATCAATTCAAAAGCACACTTTATATGAAAAAGTGATGTTCGATTTCTTAACAAGTGAAAACGCTTAACTATTGTGCTGTTTTAACACCAATCTCCAAGCGACCTGCTCTGCCTCAAGCCCTTGTCCTTTGAAGAGGTGGTCTATGGAGCCACTGTCTGTTTGCTCGATCCAGGACCTGACCACCCGCCCCCAACCAGAGGCATTACCCCGCCTCGGGAGGAGATGGAGACCAAGCAGTTCCTCAGCCCTATTCGGGGCTCCACCAGGGGAGAGGGTGAGCTTCATAGGCTGTGACTGGTCAGACATCTGGAGAACTGAGTTCAAAGCAAGAGATCCAAGGGCAGGTGCCACTATGCAAGGTCACTCCGGCAGTTTCATGTACAGCCCAGTGCACATAGCACGCTCACTCCTTCCATGAAGCTCACTCCTTCCGACGCGAAGAACCACCCCAGCAGCCACGCAGCCAGTCCTCAGTCAGGAGCCGAATCCGAGGGATTTCCACCGGTTTTCACGTTTCCCTCCTCCCCCCCTCCCCTTCCCACCTCGTCATTTTGCCCTCTGCATGCACCTCAGTTCCATAAACAATGTTTCCTCGAATAGAGAAGAAGCACATTAGTGTGAAAAGACCTTTATTTGGGAATGGAGAGCGCGGAGCCTCACAACAGGCGCAGTTAGTGTCACGGTCACAGGTGCTGGCCCCACAGCTGGGCCGACTTCCCTTCGTGGGTCCCAGTGATCAGGCAAAAGCATCAGCTTCCACTTACAGTTAAAAACACAGCAGCTTTTCCAGAAAAAACTAGCTGCCAAAATTGTCTCCAGAACTCATTTGTCTAAGATCTGAAATGCCTTGTAATATCTGTATCATTAAATCAATGTCTGACACACCACAGTATGTAGAGTTCATCTTGGCTAATAGTTTTCTTATGAAATACCCTATTTTTGCTTCCTCATAAATAGACAAAAATGACCAAACATCACAAACACCTTCTTCATGGTTTACTGATATTTACAGAGAAAAGTCCATAATCAGAACTCACAGTTGCAATCTATACATTAAATTATAAGTAATCGAACCCCTGCTACAAAAGCTATCTATGTTGACCCACGATAAAAACTGTCTACAGAGTTTAAATACATGAGAAATTACAAAAGAAGGAACCGGGGACCAGGAAGTGGTCTTCGCGTGTGAATCTAGAACTCTCCCACGTCTGCTCTCTTGTCGCGACATTTGCTCCGAGCTTTTGTTCGGGCTTTGAAGGCTGCGGAATTATATAAATGCTGGAATGGAGACAGGAAAACACGCGTGACCCACAGGCTTAGAAAGGCTTACAAAATATTAAAAAATAAGAGAGAAATGAACTAATTTGACCCTATAAGTATTTTATGTTTATAAAACACACACATACAAAAAGAACAAGGGGGAAATCAACACATATAATAGTGGCTATCTATATTAGGAAAATTCCAGTGAAAAGAGTAAAAAGGAAAAAAAGTGCACCAACACTGAATCTGATCAAGGAAAAGTCGAATCATGAACGTGGAAAAAAATTCCAACCATGCCGTCAATCACAAAACATATGACGAAGTTCCATTTTAGTACCAAGTAGACTGACAAGTTCTTTACACATGAAACCCCTGCTGTGGAGTGTGGCAGCTCTGTGCTCTGCCCGGCTGGATGCCACTCCAAATGGTAGAGGAACTAGAAGGTAACTGGCAATGGGGTCAGAGCCATGCCCAGCCCTGGGCTCCCACACAAGGACTTGCTCCAAAAATAATGCGAAAGGAAAAAGTATGTGGAAATATCAGTATTTATTAAAAACCCAACCACCAAAGATGTGGTCATAAAAAATGATTTAAAATTCTAAAAAAATATACAATTAAGCATGTCACACCTATTAGGATGGCTTATTTATTTATATATTTTCACTGATTTCAGAGAAAAAGGGAGTGGGAGTAGGATAGCTTACTTGAGAGAGAGAGAGAGAGAGAGCACGGCTGCTGTGGCTCAGTGTTTGAGCGTCAATCTATGAACCAGGTGGTCATGGACACAAGTCTGGGTTGCAGGCTTGATCCCCAGTGTGGGGTGTGCAGGAGGCAGCCGGTCAATGATTGGCTCTCATCTTTGATGTTTCTATCTCTCTCTCTCCCTCTCCCTTCCTCTCTGAAATCAATAAAAATGTATTTTAAAAAAGTATTTAAAAATGTCACCAAGGGTTACATTATTTTAAAAAAGAGAGAGAGAATCACAGTGCTGGTCAGGGAGCAGGGATAGACCTCATATATTGCCGTGAGAATGCAAAAGGGGCAGCTGCTATAGAAAAGCAGGGCCATTTCTTAAAAAGTTAAACATAGAATTACCATATGGCCCAGCACTCCCACGCCTAAGCATAGACCTGAACGCACTGAGAACAGGTGCTCCAACAAACCTACACAATGTCCACAGCAGCTACACAGGGACAACGGGACAAGTGGGCACAGCCCCATGTCCATCAGCTGCTGCAGCACACACGCGTGTCACACATGGGGACGGAGGGCTGAGGCAGGGGCCCTGCCACACCTGTGATGAACCTGTGCAACGGGCTGCTGTGAGGAGAGCCGGCAGGAAGCCATGGAGCACTCCAGCACTGGGGGTGTGTGTGTGTGTGAAGGCTTCATGGTTCTCCTTTTGAGGAGATGAAATGTTCTGGGACTGGGCAGGGGTGTGGCTGGGCAACACTGAATACACCAATGCCACTGGATTACCCACTTTCCAATAGTCTGTTACGTAACGGGAATTTACCCCAGGGAAAAGGAAGAATGTACTCGGGAATTCTGGACTGTTAGCAGGAGGAATGAATTGCTAGTTCATGGGCTCTTTAGCTTCCTCATCGTAAAATGAGCCTGGTACTTGCTCAGTGATCTGGCACCAAAGAAGCATTGTGTTAATATTTATCCTTTAATTAAAAAACTTCACAGAAAAGAGAACAAAATGAAAATAACGCCTCCGCTAGGATAACAGGATATGGGCGAGAAGTCTGTGTCTGAGCCCCGCACTCTCCACGCGGTTCAGCGTCCGCTTCCGGAGCCTGGTCTGCACCAGGGAGAACTGCCCAGGCCCCGCCAAGCCCGTCCCCTGCAGAACAGCGCACAGCGCCGTGCGGGGGCAGCTCTGAGGCCGTGAGCAGGGAATAACACCTACCCTTTCGAAGCGGGAGATCTTCATCGTCTTCAGCGTGGCAGCATCGAGCATCACCGGGGGCCCCAGTTCAAACACGTGGCGAAGGAATTCGTTCGCCTTTGGTGAAGGAAAAGGGCGACAGGCTCGGGTGAGCTCAGCTGTTCTGCTACAGAGAGCGGGTCTGACGGGGCAGGTGTGCGAGGGGTAGCTGTGCACTGGGTCACGACGGCCCTCTCACTAGGAGACCCTGCTCCCAAGGCCTTGAACCTGGAGCTACGCCCCCCCGTTTCCACAAAGATCTCGGTGCTCTCCGGGGACACAGACGGAGCCACGGGACACGTTCCCTGTCCTGGCATGTCCCCCTCCGTGTCCCGCTCTGTGTCACGTCTGTACGTGGCGAGAGCATTCCGCACACTCACTCCCCGCATAGCCATTAGCAGCCACCTCCCAAGCTCCCCAACTGAAGGGCAAGCAGAAGCCGCCGCTCACCTGCAGGTGGTACTGCAGGCCGGAGCCCAGGACCTCCTTGAACGTGTCGTAGGTGTGCTTCTTGACCCAGCAGTCCATGTACATGCGCTCAGGACCAAACTTAACCGTTTCTGTTGGAAAATCCCGATCCTGGCCGACAGGAAAACCAAAATTGTAAAAGGAAATAAAAGGCTGAAGAGACCCCACACCAACACAGTTCCCAACACACACACACACACACACACACACACACACACACACCCCGAGATCCGTGAAGGTGTGGTGTGCGGACGCAGAAGCACTGCCCGCCCCCCTGCCCCCCCTGAGGCAGGGTTTCTCTGGGTGGCAGACCTGCAGGCACCGCTCAGTGTGGGTGACCTGTAACGGCAGCCACACTGTTGTGCACGTTTTCAATTTCAACGCCACTCAACCAACCTGAAGAAAAGTCAAGTATCTGTACTGGCAGAAACTGCAGGGCATCTGGTTTCTAGAGTTACAGATATTGAGGGATACACACTCTTCCCACATCCGGAGCCTGTGGCTGCTCTGTGGCTACATACTCAGATACGGGAGTAGTCTTGATACTCAGGGCTACCACCACCCTGATGAGAACAAGATGAGTCCTCAGCTGGATGTCTGCTCAAGTGAGCCTTGTTTTAGAGATAAAACCCAGAGGAAGTTTCATTAACCCCAAGTGTAGATCCTAGGGTCGGGGTGGGGAACCTCCTTTCTGCCAGGGGCCCCGTGGGTACTTATCACACCATTCACTTCCCATAATTCACTCCACATGAACGTGTGCTGCTGGACAAGCGCCTGGATTTACTGACTTGCCAGTCCCGCCTGCGGTGGCCTCGGCAGGGCCAGGCCCAGTGGTTTCACGGGCCTTGGAGGGCCCCCCGGCCGGACCTCCCACCCCCGTCCTCGAGGAGCTCTATGGCACTTGCAGCCGAGGTTTTACTGCTAGAGCACAGGCTACAGCGAGGAAAGCAGCCCGGCTGCTGCATGAGCCAGGAACCGCCACACGGGCCCGAGTGGACCCGAGCACCTGTGCCAGCTCCCATTCTAGTCTCACAGGAGGTCGGCTGAATGGCTCTGGCGATGCACTTAGTAAAGAACCACCTGCATAGCCAAGACGTACTTTTATCTGCACACACACACACGGGCACACGCACACACACGTCATTGGACTGTGGTCCATGCTAAGACGGCCTTTTGCCGACAGCGCACCTGCCCCAGCCATTCCAACCCCGAACTTTCCAGAGCCACGTGCCTGCCAGGCAGACGGCAGAGGCCAGAGCAGGGCCCGGAGCATCAGACAACGGCTTTAAGGTCTTGTTAAAACGCTGGACTTTGTTATTTCAGCTTTTAGGGCCTTCAAGCTCCTGAGGGGCAGGCGGTAAGTCACCCTTCACACAGAAGCACCACCCTAAGTGCGTCTGTGCTGAGTACCACTGCTTACGTCACGGCCAAGTACACCCCAGTGAAGTAATTCCTATCACTACTAAAATGTTTAACTGCTTAAACTTAATAAAGAATGCCTTACACATCAGATTAAATTTTTCTTTGTTGAAAAAGTAGAAGTCTTGCCTGGCCAGTGTTGCTTAGGGGTTGAGCACCAAACTATGAACCAGGGGGTCAAGGTTTGATTCCCGGTCACAGCGCATGCCCAGGTGGTGTGCTCGACCCCTAGTGGGGGGCAGTCGATCCATGATTCTCTCTCATCATTGATGTTTCTCTCTCTCTCCCTTCCTCTCTGAAATCAATGAAAATATATTTTTAAAAAGAAAGAAAAACAGAAGTCTTCATTTCTGTTGTTGAAAACCCACTCAGTATCGAAATGAGAGAATTGTTTTGGTCACAGGTGAGGTTCAGTGACCCACCGCCCCTCTGGCCGGAACTCTGCCGGCACCCGGCTCACCTCCACGGCCCGCAGCACGTCCCTGAACACCGACCGCTGCTTCCGCTTGTCCACTTTGGCCCGGTGCTTATTGCCGTCGGTCGCCAGGGCCCTCAGCATCTCGGTCAGAGACTCCATGTCCTCGTAAAGGAAGTCCTGCGGGGACACACTGGGTGAGTGCGACTGGTTCCTCCCCGCCTGCCCCCGCGTCCTCCGGAGCCGGCAGCCCACGTGGCAGACGCCCAGCAGTGCTGCCCAAAACACAAACCTCGCGCTGCTTTGCTGCTACGGGCACACAGAAACACTCATTCTCATGCAGGATTTACCCAGAAATCCTGGCCACAAGATGGCAGATCCCACTCATCAACTAAAATCCCCTCCCAAGCACAGCCAGGCGCACCGGAAAGGCTGCTCCTGCTGCCTCAGACGGAGCTGGGGCTCAGGGCCGGCGGAGTCAGGCGCACGCACATCCGTTCACCCTGTCCTTTCTCGTCCCCACATTCCCAGGCGTCCAGAGATCCATCCCAAGCTAAGCAGCCCGGGAGCCTTTTAAAGCACCTGGTGTATGACGCACTGGCATGTTTCCAACAGGCACGAAGCGTCTACCCACACGCACCCAGGCGACCACCCGCGAAGGGAAGAAGGCGTTTCAATCCCACTGGGCGGGAGCCCCAACACGACCACGAGGTGCTGCTCCAGAGCCGACGGGGGCGCCCTGCGACAGTGCCAGTGGCTGCCCTCCCATGAAGCTCTTTATTCCGGGTGGTGGTTTTTACTGTTGATCCTATCACACGCATCCCCATCTCTCCTCCTCTGCCGCCCGCGTGTTCTTATCCCCTAGTTCTATCTTACAACCACGTTAAAAACTAAGAGATGAGCGGAAGTTATCTAGTTGACCCAAACGAGAGCAGACACTTCGGGAAGAGAAGGTGCGCGACCCCAGTTCTGCTATGAACGCCTGGTTAGCATTTCCTAACGCGCGGCAATAATCATTTAACATCCTATTCAAACGAGCAGCTCTTTTGGGCATTCTTCAAACTGTGTATATAATTGTTTAATCTCGAAAGTACAAATGTGATTTCTTTTAATATCTGGAATAAAAAAGAATATTACACTGCTGGGAAATGAGGTTGAAACTAAAATAATAGGCATTCTAACTTGCAAGCACATATTTTCTTATTGTCGATATTTTAGAGATTGAATATCATCCACTGTTCTAACAAATGTTTTCTTCAAATGTTCCAATTCAGCCTCCTATGTCTGAGTTAGCTGGAGACAACACCCATTAAGACTCGTATCTAGAAAAGCAATTACCAAAGCGGATGAGGTAGTAAAGCAGATCAAAGTTATATTGATCTGTTTTAAATCCCAATAAATCCGACTCCATCTTAACAAGACGGCAACAGTCTTGGTTGCTGGAGTAAGTACATTCAGGCACCAGCAGTTTCCTGCGTATGTCACCAACTACGTGTTTTTTTATAGTATTGTCAAAAAAAGAGAATGTATGAAAGATTTTAAATACATGTGGAAGAATAAAGCTGCAAGTAAGAAAGCTACGCATCCCTTAGTTTGTCCTAAGAACCAGGGACCCAGCAGGGGGTCTCAGCACTCGCACCCCCCGGAGGCCAGTCTCTCGGCTCCCAGGCGGTCAGCACTGCGGGGGCCCGTTTCATCCCCGTCCACAGCCGGCTCCGGGTGACTCAGCGCCACACGCTTGCGGAGAGGCCCTTCATGAATATCAACACTCTTCACCGGCTCCTAGTCAGTTCACGGACACCCTCCAACCCCCACCTCCACCACTCACTCCTTTCAAAACGCTTATTCACTTCCTCATCAAAGGAACAAACGAAACGCTCGGTTCTATTGCAGAAGCCGGTGCACTTGTGTCCCGGACAAGGGCTTGGGCCCGATGAAACCCTCAGGCTCTCGCACGTTCACTAGGCAGGGACCTAGGATGTGCAGAGTTCCACAAACCAACTCAACGTGTGTAACTGCATTCGTGGTTCGTTCACTCTAAGAAGCAGTTGGAGAGGGAAGAGGTGAGCTTGTCTGGCAGAGAGGAACCAAGGTTAGACGCGATGGCGGTGGCTGGGCCTGCGGTTAGGGAGCCGTTCACTTGCTGGGCAACAGCAGCCTGATCACTCAACCGAGTCGTTTCTCACGGAGAATCCTGAGCCACTGACAGCACAACCCCTCCTCCTCCCTCCCACCTGCTCTCCTTCAGAAAGAGGAGGCGGGGCAGGAAGGGCACTTCCCAGACATAAGCTTCCAGTCTAAACATCTTTAACCCAGGCCGACGGGATGTGCAGGACGAGGGCCCAGAGCAGTGCGAGTCTCAGTGGGTTACTCACTGTTAGTAACTCAACCGCACGTTTCATTCTGGAAACAGTCTTTCTCCTTAAATTAAAGACCTAGTAAGTAAGTAACCCAAGATTGACACTGAGGTCAGGAGCAGGGTGGCCAACTGCCCCGTCAGCCTGAGACGGGGTGTCCAAGGCACAGGACTCTGAGTGCGGAACCGGGACACTTCAGGACGGTGGGCGCCTGTCAGATCCCACCCCCCGCCACCCGGAGCCGACCGTGGTGGTGACACCCATGAGACGATGGGGGGCCCGTCTAAAGGGCCAGGTCTGTTTGCACCGTTAGTCAAACAGCAGTGACTGAACCCACCTGATCCCAAACCTGTGCTGACTTAACAGATCACCCACCATTTGTCTAACACCCATGATGAAGCGTCATGCCTGCAGCACCTCGATGTGCCCGCAGCCCCGAGTGCAGACGCGTGCTCCCCACGTAGGAGCACCCGAGCCTCCGGCAGCAGACCGCACAGTGGGGTGCAAGGGACTCCCTCCCGAAGCTGCCCTGCCCACCCTCTGGTTTCCGGGTTGCAAGCATCACATGGCCGCTGCCGAGACGCAGGCGATGGGCCACCAGGGCTCCCTGGGGCCGGGCTCCGGTCCCCCCACTGGCCCAGGAGGGTGCTCGCCGGTACTCACGCTCTCCATGCCCCGGGCCAGTTCCAACAGCAGCGCCAAGGTCTCCCCGGCCGCGATCCTCATGTTCACGTCGTCCGAAGACAGGAGGCTCGGGAGCTTATGGAAATGCCTAGAAAACAGGCAGTCGTCACACTGTGAACATAAACGATGTCGTCGATAAACGCGCTTATGAAACCTGAGGCCAATGACACGTACGTCTCCAGCCTCTTCTTCAGCTCGCTGGCGGGGCAGATGGTGAGCAGCAGCGCCCACGCCAGGAGCGCGCTGACGGGGAGCCCGCTGCTGGGGCCGCTGCCGAGGACCAGGGCGTCCTTCTCCTTGAGGCCGGCCTTGGAGAAGAGGCTCTCCAGGCAGTCCAGGGCCGCGTACAGCTCCTAGCGCGAGAACAGAGCCGGTGAGCCTCCCAAATGAGAAACGGGAAGGGAGCTGCAGCCAAAGGCTCTCTACTCACAGTGATGTCGTCCGTGGCAACGAAACAGCAAACGCCAAAGCACGTGGCACACTAAAAAAAAAAAATAATAATAATAAATAAATATATACACACACACACATACATATACAGACATTAATGTCTGCCATTTTGTATTAATTCTACATCTTCCTGCTGTTATAATTCAACGTGAACATTTTCTCAACTGCACGCCCACATCAGGGCCCAACACAGTGTCAGACAGGAGACGGCAGGACAAGACTAAGGGAAGGGCTGGGTTTGGCTCAAGCCCTGCTACCGAACTCTGACGTCAGGAACTCGAGTCACCGCTTTCGTTCCCTATCGGATCTTTGCAAACTTCAATTCCAATCAAAGACACACGAGGCTTGGCATTTGGGATAAAGAAAACTACTTTCCCTATTAAAAACCTTTAATTTATTGTTATTTTTTAAAGCTACCTGTATGTTTTCTATAGCTGCCGTAACAAATTTAGTGGCTTGAAGCAACACAAATTTATTCTCTTATAGATCTGGAAGGCCGCAGTCTGAAATTGGATTTTCTAAAATCAAGGTGTGGGCAGGGCTGCGCTCCTTCTGGAGGCGCTAGGGGAGAACCTGTTTCCTGGCTTTTCTAGCTCCGAGAGTTGCCTGCATCCCTCTGTCATGGCCCCCGGGCATCACTGCAACTTTCCCCTTTCATCACCACATCCACTACCTCTATTAAAAACCTTTAAATCATTAAGTTTGCTATAGGTTTTTAAAATCATTTATATGCATTTGTTTTAATGTAGAGTTTACTATGAAAACTTCTAAAAAATAAATCAACTTTCAAAAAAATAAGCAACCAGCAGCAGAAATCTCATGAAACTTAAGTAATCATCCTCCAACTTTTCCCCTAAAGAAGCATTTCATTAACTCAGATTTTTCTTATTTCGGAACATGCTGAAAAGAGGCTGGGAGCCCTGTAACTGCCTTTTGTTGGAGGAAGGGAAGCCCCTCCAGGCAGTGAGACTCCTTCCCCCCTTTCCTCTGGGCTGTCACTGGACTCCCTCCTGCTGTCCCAGGGTCACGAGGGCTGGTCTCCCAGGTCTCGCTCACACCCAGGTGTCGCCCAAACCAACCAACACGTGCAAATCCCTCAGACTCACTGTTTGCCTCGCCTGGATGCTAGCTGTTCCGTCGCAAATGATTTTCTTCAGGATCGGTCCCAGGGTCTTCAAAACCTCTTCACTTTCGATCCCGGGGCCCAGCTGAACGCAAAGGACAGACGCCAGGGCTGCGGCTGCGCGCTGCTCGTCGCTCTTCCCTGCGGGGGAAGCCAGGAGACAACTGCGATGAGTGCTTCCAAGGACCAACGTATGAAGGCAGCGACTTCCCAATCCATCCCGCCGTGGATGGGACCCGTAGCACTCAGGTCGTGCTCCATCACAGACGGGCTCTGACACGAGTGGTAACCCAGTGTGAAGCCAGAGCTCAGCTCTGGACACAGACTCTGCTCGAATCCTAGACCCACTGCTCAGCCACGATCGCCACCTCATCCCTCTTCTGAGGGCAACAGACCCTTCCTGTGACCTGCAGGGGGACGCCGACCTGCGGGAGTGCTGTCACAGTTCAGACAATAAGGACCCTCCAGCCGGGTGACCTTCCCAACCCTCCCTGCACCCCCAGGCGAGGGCACCAGCCCCGACTTCCTCTCCCGAGCATGGCAGGTGCACCAGCCCACGGGGCCAAGGAAACTCGCAGGGGCCCCAGTGGGATGAAAACCAAAGCTCTTTCAACCACAGAAATACATTCTATAAAGGTAGATGTAAATTAATTCTTTTGAGAACTGGATACACAGAAGGATCTGGGCATATTTTGAACTTAGGTTATCACCTGATAAACTGAAAATGGGTAAAATATGCAGGTTGGAATGGAATTGCTAAAGGTCACCTAGCCCAGCTACCTCATAGGAGACAGTTTCCATGGAAACACCTTTAACAAAGCCATTGTAGCATCCGAAACAGTTGGCTCTATAAGGACAGCTCTAACAAAGTTCCATGAGCTTCGACAGTCTCCGCCCGGGCCTCCTCTATGCTGCATGAGTGAGTTAGGCAAAGCGCTCCAACCCCAGCAGGACCCAGCTCCCCCCGAGGCAGTGAGAATAAGGAACGGAGCGCATCTCATTCAATTCAGAGGAGCACGTGTGCTTCCCACATGGTTTGTGCTGGAAATATTTTGTTAATCAAGTCATAATAATGAAAGGTAATGATCTTCATAACGTTTTCACTTGGCAAAATGAGTAAGGTGGCAGCCCCAAATCTTGTCAATTTTGGTGGTTCCTAAAATTGAAAAGTCTGGTAATGCCAGACTTACTCTTTAAGGTCTTTCTTTATTCTTAAAGGTCCCATGATTATGACAATATGAATTCTAGAATCTCTACTATAAAGTCCTAGAACTCAAATATCCCAAGGGGTAACCTGAAAATGACATCAGCCACAGGCACGGCTGTTTTAAATAAGTACAAGGGAAATAAGCTAGAAAATTAGGGTCCTTTTTCAATTTTAGGAAAATAAAAAATGGCTTTTTTAACGCTAGCTTTAGCTGACATCTGACCCTGTTCCCAGCCTTTCTGCTCCCCATGACAACAGCACCCCTGGTCTGATACGACAGGACGACAACCCCAGCATCCGAGCTCCAGGCTGTTACCGCAGACAACACGGAGCTTCTAGGGAGTCTGGCTTCGAGCTGAACAGCGTGCGTTCCTGACAACGGGAGCTGCAGGGCAGGCCGTCTCCAGGGCCGTGACGGGGCACGGCAGAGAGGGAGCCCGGCCGGCGCTCCGACGCCAGGACAGTACCTTTCTTCAGGCAGCGCTCGATGCTGTCGGTCAGAGTCATCCTTCTTTCCAGGAGGAACTCGGAGAGCAGCTTGGAAGCCAGGGCGCTCCGCAGGCCCTCGAGGGCCGCCTGCCTGGTCTTGGCGCTGTTGGGAACAAGTGCCGTCAGTGACTGTCAAACTGAGCTTGTCTCCCCTCCTGCATTTTTTGTTTATAGATTTAAAAAATCTAATTGTCATCAGCTCTAAACATTTTTTAATAACATACTTTTCATCTACACTCACCTTATTACACAAAAGATTCTAAGCTGCTCTAGATCACAGCATTTTCCTGTTTATAGTTTAAAACCACAACTTTAAATGACCACATGGTATTTTATAATTTCAATGGGCAGGACATGCTCTGCTGTATTACATATTCCATGAATACCCTCCACATTTAAAGTAAACGCACATCTTACTTAACACTACAAAAGCCTCGAGTTCCTGTCCCATCCCCTGGGCTTTTAATTCCGTTGGTTTTAAGCGAGTTCTAGAGCCACTGGGAAGTAGGAAAATGACTAGCTTCATATTTTTCATGACCCTAACAAAACTGTGACCAAGAGGCTTACAGGAAAAGTCCAGCTGTCCTTTCTAGAACATTAACTCTTAATTCAACACACCCAAAGTCAGGCTGCAGTCAGACACAGTGACGGGCATTATGCTAGAACAGTGGTTCTCAACCCTCCTAATGCCGCGACCCTTTAATACAGTTCCTCATGTTGTGGTGACCCCCAACCATAAAATTACTTTCGTTGCTACTTCATAGCTGTAATTTTGCTACTGTTATGAATCATCATGTAAATATCTGATATGCAGGATGTATTTTCATTGTTACAAATTGAACGTAATTAAAGCATAGTGATTAATCACAAAAACAATATGTCATTATAGATGTGTTTTCCGATGGTCTTAGGCGACCCCTGTGAAAGGGTCGTTCGACTCCCAAAGGGGTCACGACCCACAGGTTGAGAACCGCTGTGCTAGAACAAACACTAATCGGAGTCAATCTAAATTCTAAGGCACGTTTCTACCCACATCCAAAGTCCAAAGAAACAAGAATCATTTAGACATCCAATCAAGCTTAGAATCACACAGACCACAGTGTTAAGTCAGAGGCCTGCCCACGGGCACAGAGGGTGCTGACGGACAGCCCACCGGGAGTCTCAGTGCGCTCTACCTCTTATCCAGGGTCAGGTCAATGAAGCCCTTCAGCTTGTACTCCAAGTCCTCTTGCGTCCCTTCCTCATCCAGGACTTCTGGTCCTAGGGAACAACAGGGACCAGGCAGCCGCTGTCAGTCAAGTGGCAGGAGAGCAGCTGGGGACAGTGCTAACACACCTTGGGCACAAGAACCCCCCACCAAAAGCATCGGCCTGAACTGCCAACGGAATGGAAAAGGCATACCGTCTTCAGCAAAACTGGAAGGATCGCTGTAACCACTGCAGTGGCTCATGGTTTCAATCGATGCATCCTCGTCACTGAACGGTTGAATATTTCGATGCTGGCCACCTGGGAAGTCAACAAAGGTGGAGGTAAGAAACTTTGCAGCCATCGATGCAAATATTTAACTTGAGAATCTTAGTAGTTACTTAAGGGGAATCCAGTCATAAAAACCCAAAACTTATTTAAGAAAACATGATTATGTTATAAAAGAACACACAAATATTTCTAAAATGAGTCAATTCACCTAATATGTACTTCTGAGCATGAACAATTTACAATATCCATCAACTTCAGAAATACATCAATCATCTGACCAGCAGCTCCAGATGACAGATGAAAAAACTACTTCCTAACCACAACCTCAAATCAGGAAGACAATGAAAATAGATCCAGAAATAAACTATGATATCATAGGTCATCATAAGACCAAGACAAACATATTTTCCAACAAGTATGACTTGGGAAACAATAACTGGTGAATGGGTTTTTTTGGATACACATGTCCTAAGTGAAGGAATTTAAGGAGTTACAGGATGGTAGTTTTATAGATGTTAAGTTTTATAGATGATATATCAAATACCAAAACTTCCATTTTAAGCCTTTTTTCCCTCTGAACTGAGATGGGGAAAAAAGGCTTAAAATGGAAGTTTTGGTATCTGATATAGCCTGTTAGATAAATTACCTGTAAAAGAAAGGTTCTAACATAAGCAACGGTTTAAAAAGATCAGTGCTGTTACTAAAAAATAAAATCTCCTTTTTTAAACTAGAATCTGTCAACTTCATTAACCTAAGTAATAAATCCATATTCCTAGTCATTGTGTTTTGTAGGAATTTCATATTAATAACAGGATTGCCCAGTCATGAATTACATTGAGCAAGGAGCTCAAATAACCCCCAAATTCTGCCCCAAAGTGGCCTCGAGCCCGTTTCCTTATCAGATTGCCAAAAAACATGTGACACTGACTACCCTAAGGTAAGTTTTAAAGAAATCCTCTACATGTAAGTCGCTTGTTGTTGGGTTGTTTATTTTTAATGGTGTTGTCCTTTTTGTAAAAATCAAAACAGAGAACTTAGCAGATTTTTCTATCATCAGAGGAAGTAGCCTTCCAATGTGCTTGCTACCCTAAAGGGAATAAACTGCCAATCAAAACAGTAAGCCATAAGAAATAAGCAATGCAGCCAAGACCTCAAAACTTCTTAATCAGAGTGCTTAGGGCAAGAATAAACAAATAAACAAAGACCTATGACATCACTCTCTATTTCTGGATCTTCATTTGTTTCCAGGATGTGAAGTCATGGCAACAGCCGAGTCATCTGCTTAACTTTTACTAACATTTATTCACCAATTTACAATTTTCATATTCAGCCTATTTCTTATCTGTCAAGAAGACTATTCCTAGGCAGGATTTACAGAGCTCCTGTCTCTAAGTTTCCCACGACTTAAAGGGAACAGAGATTTTTTTAAAAATCAAGGAAAAGAACCCTATATGAATGCCTAATATCTAAGTCAGACTCACCCACCTTGTGACCCTAAGTGCCATTAATGAGGTGCAACTATAGACGCAAGGGCCTTCCTTCTTAGGGAGCTTACTCACTAACAAGGTGTTGTTTTCCCCTAAAAATGCTCTCTTCAAAGTAAGTGCTATCACAAGTATGCACACCTGCATAATAGATCAATTTTATTACCTTCCTACAGCCCTCCACTAACTTTGGAAAATCCATTGATCTCAGAGAGGAAGGGAGAGGGAGAGATAATGATGACAGAGAATCATTGATCGGCTGCTTCCTGTACCGCCCTTATTTGGGATTGAGCCTGCAACCTGGGCATGTGCCCTGGCGTGAAATGAACTGTGACCTCCTGGTTCATAGGTTGACACTCAACCACCGAGCAACATTGGCCGGGCAGAAGTTGGTTATCTTATCTTGATTGTACATGTAAAGATCTCAAATGAACCCCATTTCTTCTAGATGCCATTTAAAAAGACCAATCAAGTAAGTGGTTTGTAAGTACAAGTGTCTGACAATTTCCCATCTCGTCTACTAACTATTATTTATTCATTTATTTACTAAATAAGAAGTACATTAACATGGAACCAAATTAAAATTTTTAAAAAGCCAATCTCACCTCACAACCCCCTCTCCAGAGGCCGTGTCAAGTCGCAGATATTCAAAGCAAGCAGTCTTACAGACTAACCAGTCCTTCCCAGCTCACTGTGCTGTGTAAGCACCCTTTCCACGGAGAGTCATCGAAAAGGCAGCAGCAGGAAGACTGGCCATCCCATTAGGTGCCAGGAAGGAAGGAGGTCCCACCGGAAGCCCCAGACGGGAATACAGGGTTGGTGATGATTCCAGGCCATTAGCAACAACCCCACCGGATCCCAATGGCTTCAGCTGGCCGCTTCCCCATGATTTGGGCCATCAACAAAAGGCAAACTTAAATAAAATAAGGACCTTCAGGACGGAAGGAAAATGTTTCCTTCAGAGGAAAAGCTGAACCACAAAAGGTTCAGAGGGATCCTGTTCACAGGGAGCAACCAGATGCCACCAACTCGTCATGTATCTTACACTTTGGTGATCAAGAATGAACTCGAGGAACATCAAGAGCATCCAAACCAAATGAAGAGCGAGAGAAAGAAAAGGGGGAAATGCATTCATAGTAACCCCTTCCGAGTGTCAACTATTCAATGTCCAGCCCACGATCACCAGCTTTCCTGCTAGAAACCTCCGGGAAAACCTTTCAAAGCCGGTTCCAATCATCCCCAACAAGAAAACGCACTGATGAAAAGGATCATTCTGAGGACCAGAGTGGCAACTATGTTGACAAATTTCTAAGGACCACAAGCCTCTCCCATGCGATAGACTGAGGGTATTCCGATACTTAACTTCAAGCCTTCAAACAAGAACCAAACGAGACGGCTTGCCCAGTGAGCTGTGCGCTTAGTGTGGGGTCGAGGAGGGGCTTTCTGCTTGAAGCCCTTTTGTTTTAACTGTGTAACTGGCCGCAGAGAATCAAAAGTCCAGTTAGGCAGCTACCCATCCCGGAAAAGCTGCCCGCTGTGCGGCGGGGACACACAGGAAACTAAACTTTCGGCCAAGTGCAACCTGAGCTCCCCGCACCTCCCCTCGGGGCTCGGAGCGGAGAACCTCCAGGACAAAGGAGAACGTGGCTCTGCCCCGGGGCGGGCAGGTCCCTCCCCCGGTCGCGGTGCGGCGCGGTGGGGGAGGGGGAGGTTTCTGCAGGTGGCACTTCGGGGTCGGGGCAAACCCGGGCTGGGACAGTGACCCCCCACCCACCCCCACCCCCACCCCCACCCCCACCCCCAGGCGCCCGCGCCCCCGCCCCCGCCTGGCCAGGTGCGCACGCGGGAGGCGGGAGAAGGGAGCGGGAGGGGAGGCACATGGGCGCCTCTGCGTCACCCCGGCTCCAGCGCCCGAGGCCGGGCCGCGTGACCCAAGGGCCCGTCCAGACCCGGCAGACGTTTGGCATTCCCAGCAGGTCCACGTCGGCGCAGGCGGCCAAAGGCGACCCGTGACAGCAGGGGCGCACCCCCGGCTCTGCCCCACCCCGGGGAGTGGGCGCGCTGAGCAGGCACCGGCCTCTGAGGACACTTCCCCCCCTCGATCAGCGCCCAGTCACCCCGACCCCAGCCCGCTCTCGGGCCCAAGGACCCATTGCCCCCCCCCCTCCCGGCCCCCACCGCCAGTGCCCAAGAGTTCGGAGCGCACGCCAGCTCCAAATCGCGCGAGGCGCGGTCCCCCGAAAGCACGCTGGGAGTCGTAGTTCGCTAGCCCTGCCAGG
>NW_005871930.1:54201-65255 GCF_000147115.1 Myotis lucifugus
CGAAAAGACGCGCCAGCCCGGGCCGGCAACCGGGACACCGGCGGCGGCGAGACCCCCTTACCTGCCGTCGTCTCTGTCGCTGCAGCTGCCCCTGAGCCGCCGCCAACACCGCCGCCGCGGTGGGCAGTGTTCCGCTTCTTTATTCTTCGGCATCGTGGGACGCCCGGTGCCGCGCAGACTCGGAGCTCAGCGAGGATCAGCCGATGGAGCTGCACTTTTTACTCGTGCGTCTGTGCGGCGGGCGGCTGAGCGGCGAGGCTTCGGCTAACAGAGGCGAGGAGCGGCGTGGGTGAGAGCGGGCGCTGGCGGCTGCAGAAATCCCGGTGAAGAGCTGTGATCGGAAACGATACATGTTTCTCTCTAGCGCGGGAGCTAAGGCGGGGCGGACGCGGCCACGACGCCTTAAGTAGCAGGACGGCCGCCTGTCACCGCATGTGGGTGGGGCTAGGACTCTCGCTAGCCAATCCCCGTGCCTCTCCCCACCGGCGCGGCCGCTGGACGCGGACTACCAATCCCATGCTGCGGGTGCCCCATCGGCGCCCCAGGAGCCAGTCTTGTTGCCGCATTGGACGCTGGGAGATGTAGTACGCCCGGGGGACGTCCCCTCCCGGCTCCTCCCAACGGCCTTTCCTGCGCCTTTGCCTCCTGCTGGCGGCCCCGCCCCTGCTTCCGGGCCGGCGGGGAATGGACCTGCAGTAGCCGAGGGTGGTGAGCAATGGGGCGGGTACGCGTGATGACGACAGCCCGCCGCCCAGTGGTAACTACGCCATCTGTGGCCCTTCCTCCCCCCGCTCGCGTTCTCCTCCGCTTTTACCTTTTCCCCCAATTCCCCTCGGCGGCCGTCGCAACGTTTCCGTGGCTGTAGCTGTAGAATTAGCTTAGCGATCGCCAGTAGCTATAGCTGAACTCTGGTTCAGGGCTGTGTCTTTCATTTCCACAGAAAGGTGAGCTTTACCAGATGAGTCGTGCCGTTCATGTCCTTCTCTTATTCTAGACTGGAAAGATCTGGCGGTTCAGGGATCACACGTCTCACCTGCCAGGTAGGCGGTCAGGTTCAGGGTTAGTTTCTGGGAACATAACAGCTGGTAAAACAGACACGAGCTATAAATAGCACTAATCGCAGCGTTTTGTTTTGTTTTGTTTTTCCCCCCCCCAAGGTGATCCTGGCTCTGCCTTCCTTGGTGCATGTGTCATGTACTTAGGACCTGTGATTCCATTCGTGCTCCTGGGCTTGACAAGCCACACTGGCTGACTCACCTCTCCCCCTCTCTCCTGAGTTCCTCCTTTTCTTCCTCCGCCTGTAGCACATTTGCATCCGAAGGTCTCCATGCCCCTCAACCCCCTTCCTGCCTTCCCTCTGTGTGTTCACACTCCTGCTATTCTCCCACGAGTCCAAGTTCAAAATCCCACGTTCGTATGTGGTTTCCTTCTCCGTTGGGCACCACCCTCCCTCCAGGAATAATAAAACTCTTTGAGTCCTAGTCTTGACCACACGTGCCCTCAGTTCATGCCTGGACATTTTAAGGGATCTCCCAGTTATGCCACCACCGTTTCATGGGTGATGAAGTTGCCAAACTTATTTATTCACTCACATGCTTTCCTAGTTGCTCAAGAACCCCCCCCCCACCCCCCCCACCCCCCGCCCCCGGCTCCCTTCACTAGTATATTGAATGCCGATCCTCTGAGCCTGGCCTGGCCTTCCTCTCCGGCCCCATCTTTCACTGCTTCCCCAGACACCACCTGTTCTTCAGCCACCTGCACGCTCTCGTTCCCAGCGCACAGCTCTGCTGCCCTCCCGGAGCGGTCACTCACGCTGCCCCGTGTTCTCCATGTCCTAACTCCCATCCTCACCTTGCAAAAGGCCACCCGTCTCTCAGGGTCTAGCTCCGATGCCTCCCCTTCATGAAGCCTCCAACCAGAATGGCCTCTTCCTCCTCGGCCTCCTCAGCCTCCCTGCAGCGCTCTCACGGCACTCGTTGCATCCGCACAGGCCGCACGGCTGTTCAAACCCTGAAGCAGCACGTATACCGCACCAAGCGAGCCGACCAGATAAGGGTGCCGGCCGGTGGGCAGGGCTCCCGCTGTGTCCCGGGCCCTCCCTTCAGAGGCTGGGGATCGAGCCCGTGGCCTTGGCTGACACCGAGGGAGAAGGCCCCGGGCTGACGGAGTACGAACTATTTTATAACCCAGGCTCTTTATCACCCAGAAACAACGCAGGCAACAATTTTGCTACTCTCTACTCTCTGAGCCGCATCGTCCAGGTTCCCAGCCTCGAATGAAACTTGTGCTTTGCCTGCATTTGGGGCGCAGTCCTTGTATCCACATCCACTCATGGCCACTTAGGGGCTTTTCTGGGGCAACTAGCCATGGCCACCTCATCAGGTACACACTGGCTTTACATCTGTTTGTCAACACAGCTGTCATTTCATGAAATTGTCAACTCCCTGCGAAGAAGAACCTCGTTGTCATCATCTCTATCCCTCAAAGCACATGAAAAGGGTTATCTTTGTCATTACAGACCAGCCGTGGGCAAACTACGGCCCGCGGGCCGGATCCGGCCCGTTTGAAATGAATAAAACTAAAAAAAAAAAAAAAAGACCGTACCCTTTTATGTAATGATGTTTACTTTGAATTTATATTAGTTCACACAAACACTCCATCCATGCTTTTGTTCCGGCCCTCCGGTCCAGTTTAAGAACCCATTGTGGCCCTCAAGTCAAAAAGTTTGCCCACCCCTGTTATAGACAGTATATGTTCAGTGAATGTTAAGAAATACTTGTTGACTAGATTTTTCTGGGCCCTGAAAAGGGAGTGCTATTACACATGTTGCTTTCAGTGGAATGAACTCTGAGAGCTCCTTTTCATAAAATCAGCTTAACTGTATCTTTATTATGTCTACGGTTTAACTCCAGGTCAGTACAAACACAGAAAGATTTAGCCATAGACCTCATAAGACAGTGATCCAAAACCAACATAGTGGTTTTGCAACATAGTTGAAGAAATTAGAAGACTCCCAGCAACACGAGAGAGTCACCAAATAACTGGAAATGCGAGGAGAAGCGGGGACAGGGCAAAGGGCTTTCTCCCGCCCAGGCTTTGCCTGGTTCCTCGGAAAGAGCACCCTCCCTAGGGACTTGTCTGCATCGAGGTGGCCTGGCGGGCCACGGGTCATCCAGGAGGCAGGAGTTTGTGGTTGGGCTCAGGGATGATCACGTCTGAGGTTCTGTGGGTAAGAACGAAGGGGAGACCATGGATATAAGGCAGGCAACGGGCAGTCCACCTTCTGGACTGAGACAAAATTCTCCCAGATAAGAATCACATGTTTGTATGTTTGTTACCAACCTGACATCATGGGATGCCTCTTACTCCTAAGAAGGTGAATCCCTCGTCTCCCCGCCCCCCCCCCCCCAACACAGCTGACGCAGTCGAACGTCCCATCTAACAGACATTGCCATCGTGGTATCTTCAGATGTTGCAAGAATAAATTTCACATTAACCTGAATCTGTGGACACACGTGAGGTGAGCTCTGACCTCTCATGGGATGTGCATATCGAGGACTTTGGTTCAAGAACAAGAAACATAAATAAGCCGGGCCGGCGTGGCCCAGTGGTTTAGCGTCGAACTATGAACCAGAAGTCCACAGTGGATTCCCTGGCAAGGGCACATGCCTGGGTTGCTGGCTTGGGCCCAGTGTGGGGCGTGCAGGGAGCAGCCGAACAATGATTGTCATCATTGATATTTCTATCTCTTCCTCTCCCTTCCTCTTCTGAAAATCAATAAAAATATATTAAGGAATAAACACAAGACGTGGGATTGGAACCTTCTCTTGATGCAGCAACATGGAAGGGTCTCAGAGACTGCGGTCGTGGCTTTGTGGGGTCTTCGCGTGGCAGTGAGAGTAACTGTCCTCCGGGTTCTCAGTCTAAGACTCGCCGCCCACCAGCTGACAACGCGGCCCCTCCCTCTGCCACATGGAGCTCCTAGAAGGTCTCCAAGTTCACTGTGCCGAGCTGCCGGGCCTGGCACAGGGTGGGCACGGCCTACCTCTCCATCTCATCTCCTGCACCTCTTCCGTCCGCTGCACCGCAGGCTCAGCAGTCGGCTTCACCAACCCCCAATACCAAGTTCATTCCCCCCAGGACTTTCTGCAGCTGCTCCGTCTGCCTGATATGAGGTCTCCTGAGCTTCCCACACTGCCACTCAGATCTCAGCTTAAATGACGCCTCCCCGCGGCCTCCCCCGCCCACCACCAAGCCTGTGTTCTCCCGAAGCGCCGTGCCCCGGGTCTGTCTCTGGCTCAGTCACCATCGTCTCCGCCGGAATGGCGAGAGGGAGGCTTTGTTTTATTCGCTGCTTATCTTCAGAGCTGGAACATGGTGGATGCTCAGTTTACTGAGTGAAGAAGCGGGTAATTCAGTGTCACTACTGCACCTCCTCCACAGCCCCTCCTGTAGCCCCAGGTCCTGGCCGCTCTGCTTTACATCTCTCTCCTCTGTTCCTGCAGCTCCTTCCCCAGAGCAGCAGCGATTGTGTGCCTTGTCATTCTTGACTGAGACCCAAAGTGGGCAAAGTCCAGGGTCGTCATCTCGGAACCAGACACCAGGGCTTTACTGAGTGCATGCAGCAGCCTCGTGCACCTTGGAGAGAGGCCAGGGCACCCACTGGGTGAGCCGTCCCGGGCCACCCCCTCCCCTCCCTCCGGCAGGGAACAGCCTATGCACCCGACCGCAGCGGCCCTGCTGGACGACAACTGTTTCATTCAACTGGAGGGAATTTCCTCTGTATCTAAGCCATGTTCTTTTTTTCTTTTTTTAAAATATATTTTATTGACTTTTTACAGAGAGGAAGGGAGAGGGATAGAGAGTTAGAAACATCAATGAGAGAAACATCGATCAGCTGTCTCCTGCACATCTCCTATTGGGGATGTGCCCGCAACCAAGGTACATGCCCTTGACCGGAGTCGAACCTGGGACCCTTCAGTCCGCAGGCCGATGCTCTATCCACTGAGCCAAACCGGTTAAGGCTGAGCCATGTTCTGAAAGGCAAAGAAACTACTTATGGGGAAGAATGAGGCTTAACTACTGAAGTCTCCTCTGTCACGGCATTCTCACAGGTTATTTTGTTTGTTTTTAACCGCTGGATTGACGTGTGCTACACCAGAAGCCTTACACGTTTAATGTGTACACGTTGAGTTTGGAGGTAAGTACACACCCATAACACCATCAGCACAACCAGTGCCATGGACATACCCATCACCTGCAAGCTTCCTCCCGCCGTGTGTGTGTGTGTGTGTGTGTGTGTGTGTGTGTGTGTGTCTGTGCTAAGAACACTTAATTCTCGGCTCTTTCCACACGTCTCAGGTACTTCTTACGACACTCGTGAAGGAAAGACGAGCCTGACCACTCGGGGATGAAGAAATGGGCTTGGAGTGGGTGTGCAGCTTCCCTGAGCTCGGACTGTTGGCCAACAGTGAGGCCGAGGTTAGAGCCAGGCCCGTCGCCTCCAGGGTCCTGGCTGGCCTTGGCTCTCGGAACACGCCTGCTTGTCCCCGGAGCCGTGGTGATGTTTTCAGTGACCCCTGACCCCTGGTGCTGGTGCCTGGTGATGGCCTGGCCGACTCAGCTTCCTTACTGTCCCTACGGCTGCAGACAGACGAGCTCGTGTCTCTGTCAGTGGCCCCCAGCTGGCTACTCTTCGTCCTGCGGAGGCCGGGGCACTGGAATGGCAGTTCTCCTTCTAAATGGGCTGCCAGCGGGTGAGCCATGGTGCCCTGGCGATGCCCCAAACACGGGGAATAAAACATCCCCACCCCCATGATAAAAGGGTTCATTTGATTCTAAGCATATAGGTCACGGCTGTTGTTTCTTTGAAGGCTATTGATTGGTTGGCTTGATTCCCACAGCCTAGTCTTTTTTGTGCGAAGGAGGGATCTTAAATTGTTTCCATTTACGCATCATTGAAACGACTTTGCCTTTGTCTTCTATTCTGGTTCTTAGGATGCACACCCTTGCACACGAGGCTTCATAAGTGTAAGCTGTCGTCACCATCATCACCATCATCATCACCATCATCATCATCCCATTGACTCGCTGGTTTGGATTTTCCTTTACTGGGCTTTGCGTTCTTCTGTGGACGGATGACCACGTGACTGCCTGCGTGTGCCCTTGACGGGCTCCTGGCTGCCCAATAAACCCACACGCTGTAGCCTGGCTTCCCGGGACTCCAGAATCTGGCTCCGACCCACCCGTTGGCTTCATCTGCCCCTAAGCAGGCCCAGCAAGATGAGGCACAGCTCCCCAAATGACCCTTCCCTCCACCGGAGTGTCTCCAGGCCGCCCAGCAAGATGAGGCGCAGCTCCCCAAATGACCCTTTCCTGGACCGTCTCCTGACCCCTTACAGGTACCCTGGTCACGTCTGATGCAGGTGCCCTTTCCTGGACCGTCTCCTGACCCCTTACAGGTGGCCCCCCAGGCTAGGAACAGGCACACTCCCAACAGTGGTCTGTGGATGCGATATCACAATACAGGATGGGGATGCGGCTACATTTTCAGGCTTCAGGGCCAGAGCAGGTCCCCTCCCCCTCGGCGCCCACGGAACCCTCTCCCTGGGCTGCAGGGCACTGACTCCAGGACGCAGCCCTCAGATGCTCCGCCTCGTTCAGTTCAAATGCCGATGACGCCCTCAGCACGTCCCTGCGGTGAGGAATCTCAGCAAGCATGTAGGATCGCCTGCGCCCCCTCAATGTCCGCTGTGACCGTCACTCCGGACAGATCATCTGTCCGCTGCCCTGGGCGCTGGGGCAAGCGCTGCCCCGGGCGGAGCACGCTCGCATGTGCCCGGGGACCGCCCTGCGTTCCTGCCCTCGCTGTCACTCGTGAGTAAGCGGTGTCCCTGTGAGCACACACTCCATCTCCTTTTACACAGCGAACGCCTACGGAGACATGCTCTACGCCACCAGCCGCCAGATGACACCTTCAGAGAGAAGCATTGGTAAAGGGTCAGACAAAACGTCCAGCAGTGACGGCACATCCCGGTCTGCATGTCCAGGGTGATGAGGCCACTGCAGCTTTAGAGAGAGCGGTCTCTGCACTGACCAGCGAGGTACAGTCTCTGTGACGTCACCTCTGATTTACATGGGTGATGGCGTCATGCCTGTGGCTGCCAGCAGATCATGTGCATTTTCAACTCGGGGACCCCCTCGACCCGCAGCCGATTCTACCTGCTCGGCGTGAAGACCCCAGGGTCTCCTCTCAGCAAGCCCTCCGCTGAAATAGTTCTCAAAGGTGACATCTGGCCCGAAAAGTCAACCAGAGGCAGGGGCAGGCAGAGCGTGGGGCGTGGAACAGCCCAGGCCCGTCCCTGGCTTTGATTCCCAGAATAAATGCGTATGAAAAGAAGGAAGTAAGAACTGCCAGGGCCCGCGCCGTGGGTTTTCTGTAACGTCAGGAGGAGCCCGCCCGGGACTGGCTCCGAGGCCGCCCGCTGACGCCGCCTCTAACACTGGCTCTGCCCCCAGCACAGCGGCCTGCTTAGTAAACATTTACCGAGCACTCAGGCCGCGAGGGCCGACGTGGACAAATATTTACCAACAAGGACGCCCACGGCAGGGCAAGGGGCGACGCGCTCCTTCCTAAGCACCTGAGGGCCCCGAGACCGGAGTTTCCTGGGAAAGGAGATTTAGAGAGGCCTCCACGCTCGGCGGGAGCGGCCGCCCTGCCTGTCTCAGTTCCAATACCTCCTTCTCGACTGTCACCTACTCCCACCGGGCAGTCGGGAGGCAGCCTCTGACCTTGGTCACCTGCCCACCCAGCCCAGAAACGCAGGTGACGATGCGGAACCGGGTCCCCCCAGCCCCCCCACCGCCCGACACGCCCTCCCATGACTACAAGGTGGGGGGAGGCCCACGCAGACATGAGGACGGGTGTGGGCGGGCACACCCAGGGTGGAGGCTCCCACCCCACGGCACCCTGGCAGCTGGTGACCGTGCCTGAAGCTCCCGCACAGGGACCGTCCGTCCTGCTCTCTGGACGGGACGCACCCCCCTCAGCACTGAGGGCTGCTGGCCCCGGGGAGCAGGGCTGTTGGCTGAGCCCTCTGCTGGGATTCTGTTGCCTCACACTGAGAAGTTCAAAGACGCCCAGGAGAAGGGTGATGAGGAAGGCCCGGTCTGGAATCCAGCATCCAGCACCGGGTGCTATGGCCCAGAACTCTCTCCTCATGGTGACATTCTATATTTGATTTAAGAATTTTTTACATATTTTTTTTATTGATTTCAGAGAGGAAGGGAGAGGGAAACATCAATGATAAGAGAGAATCATCCATCGGCTGCCTCATGCATGACCCCCACTGGGGACCAAGCCCGAAACCGGGGCCTGTGCCCTGACCGGGAGTCAAACTGTGACCTCCTGGTTCGTAGGTCGACGCTCGATCACTGAGCCACGCGGCCGGGCTGTATTGATTTCTAGGACAGCTTTCCCCTAAGTTACCATCTTATAAGACATGCAGGACTGCGGCTGGGATGCGACCGAGCTGCCTTTTGTATCGCAGGGGCCACACTGCCTTGTCCCCAAGGAAGAGGGAGACAGGGCGGCCCTGTCTGTGAGACGCAGAATGACACGCTGACATGAGAGGCCCATGTTAGCGCTGCCGAAGCAGAGGGGACACTTGGGGGGGGGGGGGTGGAGAGGAGGGAGGCGCAAGAGGTGAAATTGGATTTTTCACACTTGGAGCCGCAGCTGCTCAGAAGGCATTTATCTGGAGGCAGCGCAGCGAGGACAATGCAGACGCCCCTTCGGGGGAGCGCGGCCCAGGGCAGCTCTGCGGCCGCAGGGACGGCGTGGCCGATCCCAGGAGCCCGACCTCCTGAGTGACCAGTGTCCAGAGGCGCGGAGCCCGAAGGAGCAGGCCAGCGGGCCAGCTGCCGGCTCATCAGTGTCCAGCGGAGCGGGAAGCGGTCAGTGTCGGATGCTGGATGTGTGTGTGGCCACAGTGACACCTGCTGATGCCGGGGTTCTGTCGGCACAGGATGCCCAGACCCCCATCGCCACGGCACGGCCAGGATGAGACGGGCCGGAGGTTTGAGGCAGAAGGGCCTCCGTGGGTATAAAAGCAAAGCAAGCCCTGGCCGGTGTGGCTCAGTGGATAGAGTGTCGGCCTGCGGACCGAAAGGTCCTGGGTTCGATTCTGGTCAAGGGCACGTACCTTGGTTGCAGGCGCCTCCCTGGCCCGGGGCCTGGTCGGGGCGCATGCATGAGGCAACCCATCGATGTGCTTCTCTCACATCATGTGTCCCTCTGTCTTTCCCCCTCCACTCCACTCTCTCTAAAATCAATGGGAAAGTATCCTCGGGTGAGGATTTAAAAACAAACAAAAAAGAGCAGAGCAAGAGGACCAGTAGTCGACGAGAAGGTTCACCAGTCACACACCTGAGCAGCTCTGATGGGCCTCGGAGGCCCAGGGACTCTGAACTTCCGTGAAGAAGAGGGATGGGTCGAAGGGGCTGCGGGGTGGGTCCCGGCGTGTGTGTCTAAGTGTGAAGAGGGTGCGGGTCCTCTTTAAGGTAAAGAAGGCCGTTGGGAGACAAGATTGCGAGGGCCCCTCCCCCGGGCGTTGCATGGGCCCGTGCACGGAAGGGGCCGACGGGGAAGCTGCGCAGTGAGCGACTGCCTTGGCCCCGTGTGCCTGTCATCTCCCTGCTCGGGGTCACCGTCCGGTGTTTGCTGAAGCTCAGTGAGCGGCTCCTAACCTCCGGGCACGGGGACAGGTCAAGGGCGGACGCTCACATCAAAAGCCTGAGTCAGAGTCTCTGTCCTTCAGTCATTCATCAACGTCTCTCTCCGTTTCCTCACCTACAAGCGGCGATGGCACCTACCTCGTGGCTGCTTCTGAGAAAGTCCCAGGAAGTTCTTCGCACGAGTCGGCGCCTAGCGATCGATCGCCAGCGAAGGTTACCGATGAGTAAGAGCAGATGAAGTAGCTGGCGCCGGCCCAGAGGTGGCCCAGTTCGGCTGTTGGCCCAAGTTTTAAAAAAGAAAGGAAAGACCATTAATCCTGGGGTGACTGTACATCCTTGTACCACATACAATGAGCCAGGGGCCAGGAGGACAGCCTGCTGGAGCAGCCGCAGCCGCAGCCTTGCTGGCTGGGGCTCGGGTTGGCCTGAGTCACTAAGAGGAAGTGCTGAGTCACCCTGCCCCTGGCCCCCGCCGCGGGTGGGGACTGAAGTCCTCGCGGGCAGGCCTCCAGCAGAGCAGGCCCAGCGGGTCCATCCCGTCCACCCCGGCTCCTGACCCACCAGCAGCCGACCTCTCTGCCGCCTATTCACGCCCTCATCCCTCCCCACTGACCCGACCAGCCATTTCCCCTCCGGGCACCAGCCCCGGCCCGGGCTCCTGAGCCGCTCTCTTCCCCACCCTGGGCGCCCCCTGCGAACCAGGCCCTGGGCAGGCGCAGGTGCTCCTGTCCCCCTGGCACAGCACCCGGTTCCTCCTCTCAGCTGAGTGACAGCGAGGAGGGAGCCAGGGGAGAGGGCGGGACATGGGTGCAGTGCAGCAAACACTTGGGTGCGTTTCTTTTTTAAATATGTTTTTATTGATTCCAGAGAGGGAGGGAGAGGGGATAGAAACATCAACGATGAGAGAGTCATTGATCGGCTGCCTCCTGCAGGCCCCACACTGGGGATCAGGCCCACAACCCAGGCATGTGCCCATGACCAGAATCGAACCCGGACCTCCTGGTTCATAGGTTGACGCTCAACCACGAAGCTACACCGGCCGGGTGTGTGTTTTCCAGATCAACGGAGTTGGAGCACTCGGACCCGTGGTCCCAGGGCCTCCATCTACTCGCTGTTACAGTCCTCCCCATGGGAACGGTCCACCAGGGACCAGTCGACCTGCTCTGCACTGCGGGACGAAGGCTCACCCGGCTTTCCCCCAGGGCTCTGTGTGTGGCCTAGGGACAGGGCTCTGTGTGTGACTTAGGGACAGGCCTCTGTGTGTGACTTAGGACAGGGCTCTGTGTGTGACTTAGTGACAGGGCTCTGTGTGTGACTTA
>NW_005871930.1:66421-93342 GCF_000147115.1 Myotis lucifugus
CTGGGGGCACAGGGTCTCTGCGCTTAAGAACTAAAGAACCGACAGCTCTCTCTGTTTTTGTTCTTTAGGGACAAGGCCTTCTGGGTGGTCTACCTTGCAGGCACGTGGCTTCTCTTTTAGGACTCTAGGGAGCAACGTTTCTGTGTTTTACAATAAAGGGACACGGGCTTTTTGGTTTGGACATAAGGAAACGGGCCTCGGGTGTTTGACTTAGGGACCAGGGCCTTCGGTTTTGACTTAAGGGACAAGGCTTCTGGGTAGAAACTTTAAGGGACAGGGCTCGGTTTTTGACTTAGGGACAGGCCTTTTTTTTTGTACTTAGGGAAAAGGGTCTTTTGTGTTGATTAAGGGACAGGCTCTTCGTGTTGCTTAGAGAAAGGCCTTTTTTTTTGATTAGGGGACAGGTTTCGGTGTGGGCCTTAGGGACAGGGCTCCGTGTGTGACTTAGGGACAGGGCTCTGTGTGTGACTTAGGGACAGGGCTCTGTGTGTGGCCTAGGGAGCGGGCTCTGGGTTTTGACCATAAGGGGACAGGGCTCCGTGTGTGACTTAGGGACAGGGCTCTGTGTGTGGCCTAGGGAGCGGGCTCTGTGTGTGACTTAGGGACAGGGCTCCGCGTGTGACTTAGGGACAGGGCTCTGTGTGTGACTTAGGGAGCGGGCGGCACTCTGCAGGCGAAGCCTCGAGAAACGCCTGTCACCATCTTGGCTTCCTGGGCGCCTGTCTTGGCAACAAGGCCGGAGGTGGGGTGCACACACCACTGCGGCCCCACGGGCCCTGTAACCCGCTTCCTGTGTCCTGGTTGTGAAACGCCCGCGGTCAGAAAGGCCTCCCCGGGCCCCCTTCCTCTGCCACCCTGACCGCAGCCCCTGCAGCGACAGCAGGTGGCCTGGCTGCAGGTCTGCCGCAGCCACCCCTCTCCACTTCCTTCCCTCTGGGCTCCAATCTCGATTGCTCCCTTCACTGCGGCGTTGCAAGCCCCCCTTGCCCTGGCGGGCGTCCTCCACGCTGACAGGGCTGCGGGGGCGAGAGCTGCCCGCCTCGGTGCCCCTCGCACACGAAACCCTCCCGCAGGGCTGCAGAGGAGGGGCCTCCCCCGAGAGGGGCCTGTGATAGCAGACGCTCTGCCCCCTGGGGTCCCGCCCCGCACCTCCAGCCGGCTCTTCTTGGCCGACACTTTAAGGGACTGGCCACCTGCTCGCCAGGTGCCGAAGCCTGACGCCAGCGTTTGTGATAAGAGCAAGTCCGCACTTTTCCTTCCTCCCGTATTCGCTTGCGGATTTTTTTCAGGCCGCGTCTGTGTTCACATTCATTCTCCTGGTGGTGAATGGAACGAATGGACACAACTTCCTCTATTTAGTTCGACTTCTGTTGTGAGTTGTTTTGGAGAAACAGGCGGAGTCCTGGAAAGAGAACGGACCATGTTTTCTGATGATAAAAGTCCTGAGCCATCATTTTACAAGACAGGAAAAGTCCAGGAGCATCTAGTCACCGAGATAAAAAGCCCAGAGATCTTGCCACCCCACGGCATGACCACCAGCCCTGTTTTCCTACATTTCCTTCCTGTCTTTTTTCCTACACTTTCCCGCAGGCACAGTCATGTTATTTTTATCAAGGGCGCCCTTCAGCGAAGAACTGGCTACAGGTGTGCATGCCTGTGAGCGAGCATTTCCAACCACTGGGAAAGACAGGTGCTGCCGAAATGGTGGGAACTGGGTCCCACGAAGGTGAGTTTGTAACTGGTCTGAGCAAAGGTTGAAATCCACATGTCACTCCCAGGCCCTGGCCGGGAGGCTCACTCAAGCGTCATCCTGATTCACCAAGATTAAGGGTTCGATCCTGGTCAGGGCACATGCAAGAATCAACCAATGAAGGCGTAAATAAGTGGAACAACAAACTGATGTTTCTCTCTCTCTCTCTCCCTCCCCCCCACCTAAAATCAATAAATGAAATTTTTAAAAAAGTGGTTTCCAAGCTGGAGCCTGGTAGTGGATTTTATGGAGAAATGAAATGAGAGAGGAACATCAGAGGCTCAGTGCTATTTTTTTAAAATATGTTTTTACTAGAGGCCCGGTGCACGAATTCGTGCACAGGTGGGGTCCCTTGGCCTGGCTGGCAATCGAGGCCTATCAGAGGGCTGGCCAGCCTGGAGGAGGGAGGGGCCACAGGAGGTTGGCCAGCCAGCACCCCTGATCGGGGGCATGGGGGTCCGGCCAACTGGGGGGAGGGGCTTGGGGGGGAGGGGCCGTGCGAGGTTGGCTGTAGGAGTGCACTGACCACCAGGGGGAAGCTCCTGCGTTAAGCGTCTGCCCCCTGTTGGTGGGTGTGCATCATAGTGACTGGTCTACCAGTCGTTCTGGTGGTTTGGTCTTAACAGTTGCTTAGGCTTTTATATATATAGATTGATTTCAGAGAGGAAGGGAGAGGAGAGAGAGAAACATCAATGATGAGAGAGAATCATGGATTGGCTGCCTCCTGCACGCCCCACACTGGGGATCTAGCCACAACCCAGACATGTGCCCTGACCAGAAATCAAACCCTGACCTCCTGGTTTGTAGGTTGATGCTCAAACACTGAGCCACACCTACTGGGCCTGGTCGATGCTATTGTTAGTTTGAGTCAGGTCTGTCCAGTTTATTGCTAAATCCGACCTACTGAAATTTCATCTGTGCATAGCCACCCTTAAAGAGAGATTTACTCTTCCATGAACCCAAAATACCACTGCTTGCCATGTAAGTGGGCTAGAAAGAAACAGGGATAGATGGGGAGGCAGAGAGAGCAAGAGAGAGAGAGCGCGAGCTCTATGCGTATCGTTTGTCTGTCTCTCTACCCAACCTTTGGTTTGAGTCTTATTTTTAGCAAGTTCCTCTTTTCCTTTATTTTTTTAAACAACTGCTCTGTGTTCTCTTTTATATAAGTCCCCGTTGATGAATATTTGGGTTGTTTATAAACTTTTGCTCTTACAAATAATATCACAATAAATACTGTGCAATGTTTTGATTTTCAAGAGATTCTTACACATAGAATCGCTAAGTCAACAGGTGCGTGAAAGGTTACTCTATTAGTTAACTAGGTCAGGCTAGGCTGGCCACGGGGGAGGGGCCATGGGCGGTTGGTGGGTCAGCCTCACCCTCTGGTCGAACTCCCGGTTGAGGGGACAATTTGCATATTAGCCTTTTATTATATTGGATTCCAAAGTACGCCCCCTAGAGGCTGCCTGCTCTGCTCGCTCACACTTAGGGCGACACCTGCTGGTCCATGCCTCCCCAACAGAAGATATTCCCCATTGGATGGGTGAGCAATCAGACTTTGAAATACTTCCTAGTTCACTTCTCTCTTAGTCTAAGCATAGCGAGTGCCTTCTCAGGTGTGTGAGGGCCATTTTACATTCTTTAAATGTCTACTTCTTTATTCACTTTCGCTCGTTCACTTTTCTTACGCACTTTAGAATCCACTCTGCTGGCTCCCGAAAAATATATAAGAAACGGCCACATCTCCTGTGATCGCGGTAAACGTGCCCCTCACCTCGGGGGGCGGGGGAGGAGGGGGCTCCCCGTGGCTGAGCTGAGGGCCGAGGACACGCGTCCTCCCATGTGTCCGGTTCCCGGGGGCTGCACGGGGCTGGCCGCTCCCATCTGCTTGTGGTTTTTCTTTGTGTCATTGGGAGAAACCACAACAGGATGCAGCTGAACGGGGTGGAGAGAAGCCCTGGCCACCGGACTGGTCTTTAAATTTATCACCCCACTCCTCGGGGTGTCATTCCGGCTTCAGGGCGTTCACACCGCCCTGGCCCAGCCCCAGCCCCAGCCCCAGCCCCAGCCCCAGCCCCAGCCCGCCCCAGCCCCAGCCCCAGCCCCAGCCCCACCCTTGCGAAGCGCCGCTGCACCCTCTCTCCTCCCAGCCAGACAGTGACCTCGTCTCGGCCTCGTGTAGAAACAAAACAAAATCAAGGCCCAGAGAGAACGTCTGCAGTTTCCCCCATGAGACAGAGCGCCCACTGCCTCAATCCTAACCTATGCACGGCCCCCCCCTCTGGGAAAAAGTACAAATTAATAGACAGCCCGGCTGGTGTGGCTCAGGGGTGGAGCCTTGTTGACCTATGAACCAGGGGCTCAGATTCAATTCCCGGTCAGGGCACATGCCTGGGTTGCAGGCTCGATCCCCAGTAGGGGGCGTGCAGGAGGTGGCCGGTCAATGATTCTCTCTCATCACTGATGTTTCTTTCTTTCTCCCTCTCCCTTCCTCTCTGAAATCAATAAAAATATGTTTAAAAAAATAATATAAACTCATCAATTATTTTTAAAAAATTAAAGAGGGAGAGAGAAGTTCGTACCTTCAAAATAGCTCGGAGACAATCACACCGATCTCACCTGAGATGGAAAAGGGAGCATGGAAATCTGAGAGCGCAGTCAGTCCCGAGCCGACCTCAGACGCGGGGAACTACACGGACGAGAGGAGAGCACGGGGGTCTCAGCAGCAGACGACATCCGCTCGAGGTCACCACCAGCAGGAGCAGGGGACACGGGCTAGGAGGAGGAGCTGGTCCACTCTCCTCCACGGCCCCAGGGAGGGGCTGACCGTACCCAGGGCGTGTGCTCCATTGTGGCCACTGCAAGGGGACGGGCGGGGGCCTGGGAACGCCGGGGTCCCAGCCAGATGAGGCCCCTCATCCGCTGCGAAGGTCTAGGGGGGCGTGAGGGCTGGATTCCATGCTGAGGCCTCCGCTGGCCCCCGTCGATGGGGTTGGAGGCCCACAGAATGGACAACAAGGGCGAACAAGGCAAACACCAAGCAATAACCCAGGCAGAAGGCACTTACCAAGCCACCTTGCATGTACCTGCCGACACATCTACTAAAGTCCGCGGCGGAGACACGGTCAGAACAGTGTGTGTGAGGAGGTGCTGGCAATGGGTGCGGGGTGAACACGGGAGATGTGTGAGACAGGGCCGGTCCCAGGAGCCGGTCACCAGGTCACGGAACATTGATGAGAAGCAGGGTCTAAAGCTAGATGGTTACCTGGGGCAGAAAGGTGGTGGGGGAAGGGAGAAACTTTACCCTCGAGGGTCTCCCACTGGCCTCACAACCACCTCCACCTGAGACAGAGCTGGTCCCACAACCACCTCCACCTGAGGCAGAGCCTTCTGGTCCCACAACCACCTCCACCTGAGCTGATCCCACAACCACCTCCACCTGAGGCAGAGGAACAAGCGAAAACAACCAGATTCAATTACTGACGTGCGGATGGGAGCCCCACACACGAGAGAGTCAGACCCCACACATGAGAGGTTCAGAGACACAAAAGGAAGATGAGGTACCTATGGCCTTCGAGCTGAGGATGAGGTAAGACCCCTCGGGGCTGCAGGGGGCGGGGTCCCTCTCAGAATGATGGAAGAGCAGACTGCTCAGTAATTGGGTGTTTGCCCTGCCCTAGAGAGAGGTGATAAAGAGGTGTTTCTGGCGATAGCTCTGATGGGCAAAGGCCCGGATTTAAACTCTTTTAAGGGAGGGGTCTGCAGAGTCCCGATCGCCTTCAGCTCGGAATCATTTGTACGCCAAGGTGGCCCGTCTTGGGGAGGCCTGTCCGGACCCCTTTGGTTGTGAAGGAGGCTTTTGCCAAATGGCCCTGAAAATGAGTAGAACGGGACAGGACGCTCATTGGTGACATGTTTCTTAGGAAGGTCTCAGCTTAGCCAGCAGAGGGCACGAGAACCCAGAGACCAGCCGCGGTGCATGGTCCTGGGAAAGCTTGAGACAGGAGGTCTGCACAACGCACTCCCAACGCAGTGGCACGTGTGGCTCTTCCGATAGAATTGATTCCAAGCTGCATGTCTAAAGCAGAGACTGAGGACTGTCAGCACTGCAACCAAGTCCTGCTTTTCTATAAAAAGTCAGAATTTCTTCAAATGGTACATGCATTTCTTTACAGATCCCTAAATACTTGACAGAAATATGGGGGAATGTTGGGATCATGTAACCTCACAGTTTCAGGAACACTTTTATTTGAAGATCCCACAGAAATAGTCTCTGAAACTTTAACAAGCACATGCAGCCGCGATTAATTCATACATCTCAGAAATAGGTTTCGTTGGAGAACATGATGTTATTGGAAATAGAACATGCAATGACCTTTGACAAATGGACTAACAAGTACCAAAATGTTTTTTTTTTATTTTATTAAATCTTTATTGTTCAGATTACATTTGTTCCTCTTTTTTTCCCCATAACTCCCCTCCTCCCAGTTCCCGCCCCACCCTCCGCCCTCACTCCCCACCCACTGTCCTCATCCATAGGTGCACGATTTTTGTCCAGTCTCTTCCCGCATCTCCCATTCCCCTTTCCCCCCCAAGAATAGTCAGTCCATTCCCTTTCTATGTCCCTGATTCATTGTAATCACCAGTTCATTCTGTACATCAGATTATTTATTCACTTGATTCTTAGATTCACTTGTTGATAGATGCATTTTTGTTGTTCATAATTTGTATCTTTACCTTTTTCTTCTTCCTCTTCTTAAAGGATACCTTTCAGCATTTCGTATAATACTGGTTTAGTGGTGATGAAGTCCTTTAGCTTTTCCTTATCTGTGAAGCTCTTTATCTGACCTTCAATTCTGAATGATAGCTTTGCTGGATAAAGTACTCTTGGTCGTAGGTTCTTGGTATTCAGTACTTTGAATATTTCTTGCCATTCCCTTCTGGCCTGCAAAGTTTCTGTTGAGAAATCAGCTGACAGTCGTATGGGTATTCCCTTGTAGGTAATTGAGTCTCTTTCTCTTGCTGCTTTTAAGATTCTCTCTTTGTCTTTTGCTCTTGGCATTTTAATTATGATGTGTCTTGGTGTGGTCCTCTTTGGATTCCTTTTGTTTGGGGTTCTCTGCGCTTCTTTGACCTGTAAGTCCATTTCTTTCACCAGGTGGGGGAAGTTTTCTGCCATTATTTCTTCAAATAGGTTTTCAATATCTTGCTCTCTCTCTTCTGGCACCCCTATAATTCTGATGTTGGTATGCTTGAAGGTGTCCCAGAGGCTCCTTACACTATCTTCGTATTTTCGGATTCTTTTTTCATTTTGCTTTTCCGGTTGGGTGTTTTTTGCTTCTTCGCATTTCAAATCTTTGACTTGATTCTTGCGCTCCTCTGGTCTGCTATTGGGTATAATATTCTTTATTTCAGTCCGTGTATGCTTAATTTCTAGTTTCTTTATCGTAGCATCGAGGGTCTCATTAGTTTTCGTGAGGCTCTCAACAAGTTTATTGCAAGCCCTCAAAATTGCGTTTTTTTAGCTCCATATCCTCCATTTCTGTCATGTTTTTTTGTCTCCGCATTTTTTATGCTTTCTTGGTGCACCCCCTTGTGGTCTTTGTGCGCAGTCTTGTTCTAGTTAAGCCTTGATTGTTGTAGTTAATACTAGAGGGATTTGCCCACCAGGCTGACTGGCTGTGAGAATCACCTGTGTCTGCCCGGGAAAACTTCTGTCCTCTGGGGAGGTGCTAATCTAGCCTTTGCCTGAGGCGATCTGGCAAATGGCTCTGCGCAGGGCTTGGGTGGGGCGGGTCGCACGGGATCAGCAGGGCGGGCGGAGGGAGCAGTTATGGCTGCTCTCAGTCCTGTTCCCAGAGGCTCTGCTTCACAGAACCCTGGCAGCTGCTGCAAACTTCGGAGAGAAAGCTGCCCTTAGGTTCCAACTGATGCCGGACAATCCCGCTTCTCCCGTCTGAGTCTGAGTCCCTAGAGACTCGCCCGGATCTGGAGCCCAAAGTCTGAGACTCACTCCCGATTGAAAAGGACAACCGCGCCCTCAGCCACCAGCCCGCTTTGCGCGCGCACCTCCGCACCTTTAAATTTTCCACACTGCGCCTCCTCTGAGCCTCAGGACGCTGCCGTCTTTCCTTCTAGTTGAAGAGTCTCTCCTCAGCCAGCCCTCCTGTGGTTCTGGGTGATGTCCGCTCCGTCTTCTAGTTGTATTTTTGAAGTGGTTGTTTGCGGCAGCAGTCTCCGGTGTTCACCTATGCCGCCATCTTTTCTCTACATCCCAAAATGTTGTTTATTAGAAACCGACATGTACTCAGTCTGCAGGTAAGTGAGCTGGAGGTGGGAGGCTGAGACGAGGAACTGCCCTTTCCCGCCGGGAGAGGCCAGAGCAGGCTCAGACGCCAGCAAACCCTGTTGGCCACTGGCGGTGGCTTCCTCCAGGGTCCTCCCTTCATGCTGCCCGCCCGCCCCCACAATTGCAGATGGTATACTGTATTTTTCTGTGTATAAGACACTATTTTTTTCTAAAATTGTTAGACTAAAAATTGAGGGGAGCCTTATATACAGGGAAGTCAGCCGAGGAGGGAGTCGGCTGCCCATACCTTGTCAAATAGGCTTCCTCCAATCATGAACCTTATTGTCACTGACGTCAGCTGGTGCCGTAATTGGAGGTGGAGGTGGAGAGTGCAACAGGGACCAGAGCGTTCTGAGCCCATAAAGACGTCAAACAATAAAAAGATAAATACCGGTAAGCAATTGTCTTACTCTGCAAAGTTCAAACTGAATGTAATCAGCTGTGCAAAAGAGCATGGAAACAGAGCTGCAGAGAGACAATTTGGACCTCCTGCCACTGAGTGTATGATCAGACAGAAAGAACAGAGAAAACAGGAAGAACAGCTCCTTAAGATGCCAATAAAGAAGAGGGCTCTAAGAGGAAAATCAGAAAAACGTTTAAGATATTGATTTCTTAATTTTGGGTTGGAAAAGTGGGGAGCATCCTATACATGGGGGCATCTTATACACAGAAAAATATGGTACTTACTGTCAAATGAAGCTTCAAGCCCACAGCGTCGGGTCTGGATAGAGAAATTGCAGCCAGGTTCCTCCAGGACAAACTGTGCTGTTCACACACTTCATTGGGGGGTGGGGGGTGGCACCGATCTGAAGCCCGCTGGGCTGGAAGTCCGGAGACCGGGGTCTCCTGCAGCTTCGGCTCTTATCAGGGAAGAAACTATTTCCCCAGCTGACATGCCCTTTTTTTTAATTTTCTTTCTGTGGTGGGACAGAGGAGGGACATGATTGGTGACGTGCTCTTATATTCACTGGTTGGCACTAGATCACGTTTATTTCTCACAGTTCTGGAGGCTGGGACGTTTAAGAACAAGGTGCCAGGAGAAATCCTCAACAAAACACTCGAAAAACAAATTCAGCAGCAGAGTAAAAGGATCGTTCACCAAGTGGGATGGAGCCCTGGGACGCAAGGATGGTTCAACTGCACGGATCACCACGTCAACACGGGTAAGGATACAAATCACATGACCATCTCGATGAGTGCAGGAAAGCGTTTCTGTTATAAGGGCACTAATCCCCTTCATGAGGGCTGCACCCCTGACCTAAGTCCCTCTCAAGGCCCCACGTTAAATACCGCCACACTGGGCACGAGGGCTTCACGTATGGATCTGGGGGTGGGGCAGGGCACAGACGGTCAGCACCTACCCAGGAGTTCTCACATATTCTGTGTTCTGCTCCGTTGATTCCCTCATCGTGTTCCTCTTGCTCCTCTGTTGGGAGAAGTCTCTGTGTTGAATATGCAGCCAGATTATTCCCAGGGAGGTGACTGGAGACGTTTCCTGGGGAAGATTTTCTTGGCAGACAAGCAAAATGCGCCCTGTGTTTCCGCAGGGGCCGGACAGGGGGCAGCACGGAGCCGCTCCCTCCTTTCTGGGGCCAGAACTGTCCCCTTGGTCAAATGCATCTCTTCCTTCTGAAACGCCACACAGTTCATTCTGGGCTTCTCTCTGCTCAAGAGGTTAAAGCCACAAGCTCAAAGGGATTTTAACCCTTTGAGTGCCAACCAGTATCCTAGGACCGATGCTAAAGTTGCCAAGGCATTTTTGCTGATTTTACAGCAGTTTAGGAAAAAAATTTTGAATCGCAAGTAAATGAAGTTACATATTCAAAAACTTAAGGAAACCTTTACTACATTTGTTTTCATCTTTGACATATATTGTTTGCTGATTGTATTATAAAATACGAGTAGAAAAAAAATGTGAACAAAACATATAATGTTAAAATAGAGGGACACCCTTCTCCAACATCTTCCACAAAATCGTCATCTTCACAGCGAGAATTGACATATTTAGCAACATCATCATCACTCATAAAAGCAGACTTAGAACTGGACGCCATTTCGAAGCTTTAGGGCTACAAAATCTGAGTAAGCTTCATAAAATCGTAGTACCTGTAAAAAATTAGGCAGATAAATGCCAGTGGTCAATCTTAGAACTGCAAACATTCGGCATCGTAAGTAATCTGCACTTAGGTGCCATCTGTCAGTAAAGAGTGAACTACTAGCATCTAACAGTGACACTGCAGGAGGAGGCGATCGCGCTCCCGGCACTCCAGGGGTTAATCGCACGCTGACCAAATGCCATCCCTGTTGTGCATAAAGCACCTGGGTGTGTGTTTCCAAAGGGCGACTCCACTCGTACAGGAGAGACTGGCCCCTGGGAGTGAAGTCCGTTTTGAAACTCGTCCAAAACCTCGAGCCGACAAGCAGCTGCTTCGATTCCCCCCGGAGGCCCGTCCGTGTCCTCCCACCGCTCCGAGAGCACCGAGTGATGGGCTGCACGCCTGGGAAGCCTATTTTTAACTTTAGGTGGTGGTTTTTCCCTCCTTGTGAGAAACTTGGTGCTGAATAAGGGTCCTTGTTTGCAGAAGTTGCTTATCGCACAAAGCCCGGCTGTTATGCCTCCTGCCAGACCAGGCGGAGCTGTGCCAGAAGGTCACCTTCGCTAGCGCGGAGCTTTAAAAAGAACACCCAGAGCCGCCAACAAGGACGCGGCTGGACTTTCAAGGTCACAAAACGAGAGGAAAAGAATGGCTCTGGGTTACGGCAGTGACAGGTCACCCAGAGGCTCGGGGCAGAGCAGCCGGGGCGGAGGTGGCCTACAGACCCGTTGCTGAGACAATGCTAATGTCTACAAATAAGAGTCCTCTCCCCATGGGGGTCGGGGGTGGGGTAGGGGTGGGGGGTGGGGTTTGTTTCTCTCGGGTGAGACATTCCCCGAAGGAGTGGCTCAGGAGCTGCCAGACGCAGCAGGCGTGCGGACGGGTCACTGAGTTCAGGATGTGAGCAGGTAGGCAAAGCATATGCATGCATCGGGGACGGTGGGGTGCCCCCCAGTCACCCCGCTTCCTCCTCAGTCTGACCGGCTGCTCCTGATTTCAACAGGACTCACATGTACCTCCGTCTTCACAAACCTGTTCCACAAGCCCGGGGTCACAGAACAGAGAAGCAGATCCCCGCCCACCACCCTCGTGACCGGATGGCAAGGGCTCTGTCACAGGCGGCCGCTGCCCGCCAACCTCGGGCTCCCCCGCCGGCCGCTCACACACACCTGTGGCCCTCGGTGTGTGTGACTGAGCACAGACCCGCTGTCCCCGCCTCCCCAGGCCCGCCTCCCCAGGGCCTCCGGGGCACAATGACCACCCCCAGGATCACAGGCCCTTCCACTGTCCTGTTTTAATCATCTGTCGTGGTGACGAGTTTAAACGGACCCTCCTCACGAGCACATGTTGCCAGGCAGCAGGTGAGCTGAGATGGAATCCGTCGCAGAGGGAGCGAACGACCTGGAGAGAGAGCACTCGTCATACGTGGTATTTACTGAGTGCGTGGTATGTGCCGGGCCCCGCTCTAGCATTAAAAAAATAAAGTTCTTATTGATTTCAGAGAGAGAGAAAGGGAGAGGGGGAGAGAGATAGAAACATCAATGATAAGAGAGAGTCAGCAATGGGCTGCCTCCTGCATGCCCCCTTCGGGGGGTCAGCCTGCAACCCAGGCACGTGGCCTGACCGGGAGTCCGGCCCTGAGCCTCGCCGCAGGGCGCCCTGCTAGCATTTTAGTCACACGCGTCATCTCGCTCTTCAGCCCAGAGAGATGAGAAGCCTGGCACCCTGCCCTGCCTGAGGCACAGGGCGGGTAAGGGACTGTTCCCAAGCCAAACAGCTCGGAAGGGCTGCCTCCTGGACTCATCTGCACAGTAACACCCCAGTTCCACGCCCCCCACAAGGGCGCTGCCAGGACACAACGCATCTGCTCTCATCGGTGCGATTCTAACATTTCCCCAAACACCTGCCCCTCCTGCCAAGCAGTTAGCGTTTGGAAGCAGCTTAACAGAGCCAGTGGGTCTGATTTCATGAAAACCTTGAGGATGAGTGTAAGGTTTGCAGTTAATATTTCTGCACATGCACTGTTCTGCTTGACATCTTTTTTTGAGAGAGAGAGGAAGAGGGAGAGAGAAACATCCAAGTGAGAAGGAGGGGGAGACACATCCATGTGAGAGTGCAGCCTCGATGGGCCGCCTCCTGCACGCCCCCTACTGTCCGGGGAATTGGCCCTGACCGAGAATCGAACCAGCAACCTTTCTGTGCCCAGGACAATGCCCAGCCAATGGAGCCACACCGGCCAGGGCCTGCTCGACGGCTTAAAGCGACAGCTGAAACTGTGTCTTAGGAGTGGGTCATGTGATTTTTCTCTTGACCAATGGAAGTCCAGATGTGGCCGCTATGGGTGGGACGTGGTTGAGTTCATTGTTCAATTTCCTCCGAGGATAACTACATACTTTTCCTGCCGTATGACGCCCACGCTTCATGGCTGGTATCAACACTGGCTACAGTGACACCAATACTGGCCCCGCTCCTGGCTCTGCCCCCGGAGGCCTCAGCCCTCCCTCTGTCCCGTGACCCAGTGTGGGCGGGGGCAGGGGGACTGGCACTGTTTCAAGTCAATTGGGACAAGTTACAGCGAAGAACCACATTTCCCGAACACCCGACGGGGCCTAGAGACCAGGCCTGGAGGTCAGGGCGCCGCACCCGGCAGAGGCAAGGTCGAGGTCGGAGAGGAGCCGACCCTTGGCTGACCTTGCTCAGGGGCCAAGGGCCAGAGAAAACGGACAAGGGTTATTTTTGTCTCAAATGTTCCCTTACAACGACAAGGCACAATATTATAATGAATGATGATGCCCAACATTTGTTTACTGTGGTTTAAAAAGTAACTTAAACTTGACCATCTAGGCATGAAGTGTACAATACTGTTGACTAAATGCACCTCATTGTGCAACCTTCTCTAGAACTTTCCATCTTGCAAAACGGAAACTCTACACCCACTTAACCCTCCTCCCCTCCTCTCCCAAGCCCTGGCAACCACATGGCACTGGGTGTCTTGGAGCCTAACCCCTCGGGGACCGCAGGGAAGCAGAATCGCGCAGGGCCTGTGTGACTGGCTGACTTCACGTAGCAGGATGTGCCCGAGGTGCATCCACGTTGCAGCATCTACTGCATTCCGGCCCCTGGGAGGCGTTCAACAGGGACTTAATTTGCCTTCTCTTCACTGAACATCTCTGCTAGCACAGCCTCCCCCAGAGCCGTGTCCTTCCCTCCACCTGCAGGAAACCCATCGGACCTTCAGGGTTCTATGCCCGCCTGTTTAAAGGGACTTCAGGGAAAAGCTGTGGCTGAGTATTTCCCTGGGTCCTGAGGGTAGACGTGTAATGTCAGGGCCCTGCTACACCAGAGCCATGCCCTGGGGCCCAGGGACGAGGGTCCTCGTGTTCTTTCAGAAGCATGTTTTCTGCCCAGCCGGCCAGCATGGCTCAGTGGTTGAGCGTCGACCTATGAACCAGGAGGTCATGGTTCAATTCCCGGTCAGGGCACAGGTCCCGGGTTTCGGGCTCGATCCTCAATAGGCGGCGAACAGGAGGCAGCCAATCAGTGATTCTCTCTCATCATTGGTGTTTCTCTCTCACTCCCTTCCTCTCTGAAATTAATTAAAATATTTATTAACAACAACAACAAAAAGGAAACTTCTGTTTTCTGTGTTTGTGAAACGCAGCTGTCTGAAGCACAGAGCTCCGGACAGGACACTACCTTGCTGGGGCCCGAGGTCGGTGCTGACACTGGGAGAGGGCGCAGGGGACTGACCGAGGGGGGGGAACACCTGGTGGCCACAGGCTGCCAGCTGCTCTGGATGCACCTGCCCCGCAGCTGGCCCAGCCTGCGGGAGAGCCAGGAGAGCAGGCACCTGGCAGAAATGTGGTTGAAGGAATCCTTGCTGAATGGATGAGCCCCGCCACCCCAACCATCCCCTGCAGTCTCGGGGAGTGTGAAGGCAGGTATTGGCCAAGGCAAGTAGAATTTTCAAGACAAATAACCAGCGAGGAGGCGCTGCTGAGAGAGAGCGCGCCGAGGTCGGCGGAGGCATCGCTGAGTATTTGGCCGGGCAGGACGCTCCGTGTGTGAAGGAAACTAGCCCCGGCCAGGAAAGGAGCCTGGGAACGAGAGGCACAGTCCCTGGAGCTCACACAGCGGTTTGTGCGGCGCAGGCCCGAGGGCAGGGTTTGCAGTCCGAGGGGCATTGGGCCGAATCCTCAGAGGTGTGCATCCTGATAACGGGGCAGCGTTACCCCTCGACCGAGGGCAGCTCTGGACCTGCCCCGAGAGAACTTAAAGGCAAGAGCGGGAAAGGTCCCACCGATTCCACATGACTAACCATGTGCAGAACAGAGCGCAGCACTGAAGGAAGGCAATGACATCAAACCTTCAAAAACATAACTCTCACAGCGTCCAACATCTGCTCACAACTGGCCATGAACACAGAGAGGCAAGAACGATCATTTATAACCTGGGGACACGCTGATTGAACAACAGCCCAGAACCAGAAATGAAAAGCATGGTGGCATCAGCAGAGATGTTGACATGGTTATTATAAATATGTTACAGATTCAAGACGGTAGAAGAAAACACGGCCGTGAGGAGGAGAGAGATGGAAGATATCCAAAGGCCACGATATACTCAACTCCTGGGGCCCAGGAGCAGTGCAGTCGGAGGGTAGAGTTGACCAGGAACCAAAGTGGCATGCCCACTGCCCAACCCCTGCTACCACTTCATCATCTTAGAATTAGTCGTTTGGGTAAATGGGCTGGGTTACAGGACGAGTCACCGCTTCTCCTGCTGAACAGAGCTGCCACCCCGCTGTGCCGTTTGGCTAAGATTGCACCTGCGGGCCTAATAGCCTAGGCCAGGGGTGGGCAACCTTTTTGTGAGTGCATGCCAAAACCAGCAAAACCTCTGACTCAAAATTTTTCTGCGTGCCAACCCTAATTTTTTGAGAACATGTTACGCCTACTTGATATCTCTTAAGGTGTAAGTATGTGAAGAACCTTGAAGAAATAATAAAATTCATTCAAGCGACAAAAACACAGTATATGATGATGAAAAATACATTTATTTTTTAATGTATACATGTACACTGATAGTCTGACAGAAAACTTTATGACTCCGTTTGATATTATCAGTGGGACTTTTGCTGCTGCATCACTGATGACAGAGATTTACATCAGGTTTATATTTCGTGGCCTTCAGAGATATGCACGAGCTACTACTTTCATCCATCAGGCTACTCCTATTACGAGACTTAACAAAATTCATCATGAGAACAAAGATTCACAAGTGTATGTGGATGAAAACATGGAGAGTAACGCTGTTGCAAAGTTTTTTAAACAGAAAAAATTTTCTGGAATGGCATTCCAAGTCCTCAATAGTTCGTTTTTGACACTTCTCTCTGGTACTCCTGTCTCTAATAGCTTTTTTTCAATGTTTTCCAAGTCAACTCTAAGGTCAATAAATTTCTGCTTCCAAATTGAGCTACTCTGAAATTCAATCAACTGCATTTCAAAGTCAGCCATGTCTATCCATGAAAACATTTGTAAGTTTAGTTCCTCCAGTTTCATGCTGTCTGGAAACCTCATGAATTTTGCTGTCTCTTCCAGTTCTCTGAATTTCACAAATCTTGAGAACTGCTCAATAGTTGACTCGATGATGTTTAAAAACAGCTTTTGAAGGCTTTGACAGTCTGTTCTGTCAACTTTTAGGAGGTCTTTGATGTGCCTCTTGAGGTTTGGGAAATATCTAAATCTCTCACCATCCACATCCCTCTTAAAGACTTCCAGTTTCTTTTCAAAAGCTTTTATGTAACCAAACATAACATCAAGTGTCTTGCCAGTTCCTTGTAATTTAACATTTAAGTCATTCAAATGTTCACAAAAATTGTAAATGGAAGATTATAAGAGAGGGTTTCGCGTGCCAGCAAAGTTACTGGTGTGCCATGTTTGGCATGCGTGCCAGGGGTTGCCCACCCCTGGCCTAGGCCCTAGGGCCCCGGGGACTGAATAATCACATAGGCCAATCGCACACTGAGCTCCTGCTGGCTGAGTCCTAGTGTCTGGGCCGAGGCAGGAGGAGAGCGGTAACTAAAATAACATCGCAGGGCGCTGGACGCTCCAGAGCCACTTGTCACTCACAGCTTCACTCGTTTCTCACGCGAACCGTGCGTACTAGATGCTGTTTTTATTACGTCCCCTGCACTGGCTACGCTCTTGGCCGTGTGTCTAGGACAGAGTTTGGCCAGGGGACTTGGCCCCGGGATATTCACTGATCCCTTAAACCACAAAATGCCTGCGTAAACGGTAAATAGATCACCATGAGGACATCCCACCCCCCTACCGCCTTCCCAGCCTGCCCGTGCTGGACTTAGGAACTGTTTCTAGGCCACATTGCTGAATACTTTTTTGTTGTTGCTTTGCTCTGGCTTAATGAGCCCAATTCTCTGGGCCAACGACTACCTTGCCTACCAGCCCCATAAACAACGTCGGTGGTATTGTTATGGAAAAGGCGGCCGGGCGGCCTGGTGGTGAGCGCCTGCGGTGGAGTTTTCATCTCCCGCAGAAATGTACGGCCCATTCAGCTCGCAGGCCCCCTAGAGCCAGAAGCACCGGGCGGGTTCCTCCCGGCTAGAAGTGGAGGTGCAGCCTGGGTCCCGGGCGGCAGCCACATCTGCCTAAGCAGCGTGCGAACAGCTCCCGTGAATCAGACGCTCCAGGAGTTTAAGTCACGGGAGGCAGGGCTTGCTGCGAGAAGCCGGCGGTACAGCGAGGCTGCGCTGTGCTGGGATGCGAGCCCATGAGCTCTGCGGACTCCATGTGGGGAGATGTGTGCCAGCTGATCCGGGGGATCCTCCCACGCCGAGCTAAGCACCTGCTGGATCCTTGCTGCCACGTGCCCTGACCGGGAATCGAACTGGCGACCTCCTGGTGCATGGCCGACGCACAACCAGCTGAGCCACCGGCTGGACGGCGCTCCCACTTCCGACTGTGCTCCCCACAGAGGGACTGGTCATCCACAGCGACTTCCGTTCAGCTCTCAGCAGGGGGTGGCATTTGCCAGGTGTGGTGTACGGGGGCGGGGGGAGGTGCTTCCCCTCATAGCCTTAAGCACACCACCCCCCATTAGGAGGCCCGAGGGCCTCTACGCACGAAGTCTGTGCTGACTTTCTGTGACCTTGTTTAATCGGAAGAAGCTTCATTATCACGGGAGGGGGGAGGGGTGTATTTCTTCGAGTTGGGGATTGTCTGAGGTTCCTCCATCTGCAGCTGCATGGCGTGCACAGGGGCGTCCGTACCTGGCCCCACACCCACCTGCGGCCAGAGGACGCCCTGGCACTGGAACATCCAGACGTGGGCCGTTCCCTTCACATCGGTTTCTCCAGAAGCACCTGCTGCTGTGGTTCAAAACCTTAAAAGAGCCCCCCAAAAACCCAACCACCCCACCCCATTCTGCCCGGCCGGTGTGGCTCAGTGGTTGAGCATTGACCTATGAACCAAGAGGTCAAGGTTAGATTCCAGTCAGGGCACATGACCAGGTTGTGGGTTCCATCCCCAGTAGGGGGCGTGCAGGAGGCAGTGGATCGATGATTCTCTTCATTGATGTTTCTATCTCTCTCCCTCTCCCTCTCCCTTCCCCTCTGAAATCAATAAAAATATACTTTAAAAAAAAACCCCATCCCATTCAGTATTGAATACAGTTTCAATCAAGGCTTTAGTGAAAGTAGGTAAAATTAGCACCATCGACAAGAACAACAATCAACAATGCCAGGGACTGAGGGTGAAGGAAGGAGGGGCGACAAATGTCGCCAGGGCGGCTTTTAAACTATCCTAGCGATTCAAGGAACTGGCTGTGCTGCTCCTGCATAGTTAACAGATATTCCCGAGGTGACCAAGGAGGAAACCTGTTTTTCTTTTCTCCAGTTAGGCGGAGGGAACGCACTCTCACCCTGCTGCAAAGGACACGCTTCCTAGGAGCACACCGGGCAACATCCCCCGGCGGCCTCCAGGGGGCGCTGCTGGGCTCCTCCTAAGACTGAGGAGAGAGCCCTCAAAGGCCGTCTCAGTAGAGGCTCCTCCGCAGGGAGCTGATCAGATAATGACCACCTGGGAGAGCCAGCTGACTCCCCCAGGGCTCTGCAGCCTTCCCGGCCCCACAAGCAGCTTCACTAACAAGCTTTAACTGGTACGGCTGAGCACTGTCCGTGTGCAGGGGGCAGTGTGTGTGTGTGTGTGTGCACGGGCGCACACATACATTCCTATAGAGCAGTGGTTCTCAACCTTCCTAATACAGTTCCTCATGTTGTGGTGACCCCCAACCATAACATTATTTTCGTTGCTACTTCATAACTGTAATGTTGCTACTGTTATGAATCGTCGTGTAAATATCTGATCTGCAGGATGTGTTTTCATTGTTACAAATTGAACATAATTAAAGCGTAGTGATTAATCACAAAAATAATATGTAATTATATATGTGTTTTCCGATGGTCTTAGGCGACCCCTGTGAAAGGGTCGTTCGACTGCCAAAGGGGTCACGACCCACAGGTTGAGAACCGCTGCTATAGAGCTTGCTGGATCGTTCATACTAAACTGCGTAGGCAGACAGCCAGAATGCTTTCTTTGGCCCTAATTAATAACAACATTAATAGGCAATTTTAAAAGAGTTCATTACATTGAATTGTAATTCATTATATCCAAGTATAAGATTATTACATGATATATAAGGTGTCCCCCCAAAATGTATACACCCTTTAACAGCTGATAGCTGTAGATTCTATTACATTTTGAAAATGAATGTAGTTTAATACACACTGCCTTTATAATGTGTACACAGCTTTTGGGGGGACACCTTGTATTTTATGCACTACTCACTTAACTGCTTTAATTATAATTTTGGTTAACATTTCTACAGTAACAAAAGGAAAATATCACATGTAACTAGTACATTACACCCACAGTCCGTCTCTGGGCGCTCCCAGTGTTAGCACATGGGACTTGGTGTCAGCGGGGCCAGGTTTGGGCAGGACGCCTGGACTCTCACGTTCTCGTGCGGATGGACCAGACCCTCCTGGGATGAGGCCCGAGGTGGGCTTTCCCCAAGACTCGTGGGACCTGGGGCCAGAGAACGGTGAAGGCCCACACACTGTGCGTCTAAACTTGTGAAGTTATCAATGAAGCCAACAAGCCATTCAATAACACATGCTGGCTTCTACCTTGACAAACTTTCTTTTTAAAACATTTATTTTTATTGACTTCAGAGAAGGGAGAGGGAGATTGAAACAGTAATGATGAGAGAGCATCATTGATTGGCTGCCTCCTGCATGCTGCACACTGGGGATCGAGCCCACAACCTGGCCATGTGCCTTGACCAGGAATCTAACCGTGACCTCCTGGTTCATAGGTCAACGCTCAACCTCTGAACCACACGGGCCAAGCTAAAGTTTTTTTTTTTTTAATGTATTTTTTGCTGTTAGAGAGGAAAGGAGAGAGAGCAGCTTTTGTTTGTTGTTCCACTTGTTGGTGCCGTCGTGGGTGACTCCTGGGCAGTGAGGCAGGTGTGGGAGGGGCTGCCTTGCTGAAGGTAAGACATCAGTTTATTTTTGCTTCTGCTGTTGACCACACCATATTCTTTTGATCTCCCAATGTTTCCAAATGATGACAATACCCAAATCACAGCTGACGGGGATTAGATTTTCATTTACTGCTCACCCTGTATCCAAGCCAACTGAGTGAGAATATCTTCACAAATCTGTGTTTTTTTGTAGTCTAATTTTCCAAGCCCCAAAGGACCCAGCTCCCCTTGAATCTCAGACACTGAGTTAATGCTGTATGAACTCACTGAGTGTTTCAGTTTCAATTAGCATTCTTACAGCGCCATTCAGTCTTGCAAATTGCTGTCAGCCGGGACTGAACCGCTGTGCTCTCCAGCATATCAGGCATGAGGCGTGAGAGTTCCACTGCGGCTCCTGGGTGGTGCTGCAGCTGCTGTCACCCGCAACTCCCCCATCGGGGAGACTCCAGAGCGGCGGGGGTGGGGGTGGGGGACGCCTCTGCTGGCCAAGCACACCAAGGCTGCGCCGGCCCCTTTGGGGGAAGTGGGTGGTGTATTAGCCCTGCATATAAATCACCAACAACTGGAAATTGACTCCAACATCACAACATGTACTACAGACCTTACCAAGTTTTGCCAGTTGTCCCTCTAATACCTTTTACACAAAAGAAAAACCTTTAAAAAATGTTTTTTTATTGATTTTTAGAGAGAGGAAGGGATAGGGCTAGAGAGCTAGAAACATGGATGAGCTGCCTCCTGCACGCCCCCTGCTGGAGAGCAAGCCTGCAACTAGGGCATGTGCCCTGATTGGGAACTGGACTGGCGACCCCTTGGTTCATGGGTCAAAGTTTAACCACTGAGCCACACCAGCCGGGTGAAAACCCTTTTTCTTGGTCCAGGATCCAACTGCAGGTCACAGGTGTGGTGCCTCTTTAGTCGGGAACCGTAGTTGCTTCTGCTTTTCCCTGGCCTGGACTTAGGAGAATGAAAGCCAATTGCTTCTAGCCTGTACCTGACCTGGCGTGGACTGCTGTTCCCTTCTATTCGCATGAACGTTTTTGGGAGGACTCCCCGAAAGCAAGGCTTCCTCCGCCTCACTGCACCTCACTGCACAGAGCACCTGTCTCATAGCCGGCAACCCTGTCAAAGGCACTCTGAGTAGGAAAACGGAACCCGTGTGATTGTTAGTTCTGTGAGGTCACGATGGAATGTGGTGACACCTGAGAAAATGGCACTTGTCTGTGAACGATGTGGACATATTGCAGGGAAAGTGAACTTATGTGGCTTCACATCCATTTCTAGGGAGTTTGCAACTCCAGGCAGCAGGCGTTAACGGTGACATGGTCACTCGTGACTGTTCTGAAACAGTGCCCATCTGTGCGCCACCCGCATGGCCCGGCTCCTTGCCTCCGTGGCTCCCCGTCGGGCCTCCGCCCTCCAGGTTGCCCAGCGCAGGCATGAAGCATGTGTGGTCAAAACTGTGACTTCCTGGACGAAGGGAGAGGGGTGGGGGTGGAATTGGGGGGAAGGCGCTGAAGACACTGGCTGAAACCTGGCTTATAAATAATCTGAACATTTCATTTACTTTTAAAATATATTTTTATTGATTTCAGAGAGGAAGGGAGAGGGAGAGACAGAAACATCCATGATGAGAATCACTGATTGGCTGCCTCCTGCACACCCCCTGCTGGGGAGCAAGCCCGCCGGCCCACAAGCCAGGCATGTGCCCTGACCGGGAATCGAACCGTGACCTCCTGGTTCACAGGTCGAGGCCCAACCACTGAGCCATACGGCCGGGCGAACATTTTATTTCTTTGTGATGTGCATGTCCTATCACAGACAACTGGTCTCATGAAATGAGACCAGGTGCGCTGGTTACATAGTAAAACTTCAGAGTAAAAGATCATTTTTCAGTTTATTTTGGCCAGGACGCATCCCTGGCTGGGGCTCCGGTTCACACTCCCGGCTCGTGTCAGCCCTCCCAGCCCCGCGGCAGCAGCTGGTTCAGGACGCTGCTCTGCCTCAGCGCCTGGAGCTGGGACGTGTCCTCACTGATGACGGTGACGCCCCTGCTCTGCCCCGGGGCTGACAGGTCGCCCTCGCTGTCGGACAGCGTGCACAGCAGGCCGTCGTTCTCGTAGGTGGGGAAGTAGTACCTGCAACACCAGACAGGCCTCACAGACTGCACCTCACCCAGCGACCGTCCAGGCCGCGCAGGCACGCGGCTCCATGGGTTTCCTCGCCACAATCTCCACAGCACAGGCTGTGAGGAAGGCCCTTCTGAGGGACTCAGCGTGACCCTTCCTGCCGCACGTCTTGCTAGGGTCCTCGCTGGTTTTCTACATAAAGACAAGCTCACTGGGCCAGAGGCCGCCCCTCCACCTCGGGCAGCCGGCCAGGCAGCGCCTCCCCCTCCGAGGCTGAAGCTGACATCCCTCCTCCCTCCTCAAAGGCCCCGCTCTCCCCGACTGGGTAGCAGCCTTCAAATACAGCTCCTCCCTCACACTCCATCTGCTAAGATCTGATGAGAACAACGGCTTTCCCTGTTTCTTTCCCAGCCTAACCATTACTGGTTCCTTCATTCTAGGTGATAGTAATCTAATTAACAAAAGCGTTATATGCTAATTAGACCAGACAGCAGGACGACCTTCTGAAGCCGGGGCTGTGAGGGCCGAGCCCCTTGCACAAATTTTGTGCATTGGGCCTCTAGTCTATATATATAAAAGCCTAAGCAACCATCTGACCGTTAGCTATGACATGCAATGACCACCAGGGGGCAGATGCTCTGATCTGTAGCTATGATGTGCACTGACCACCAAGGGGCAGACGCTCAATGCAGTGACTTGGCAGCTGCAGTTCTCGGGTGATGCACCCGGAACCAGAGAGGAGGAAGCCCAATTCTTGGGTGTGTCACCCAAGAACTGCCCTCTCGTAATCTGGGACCCCTTGGGGGATGTTGGAGAGCTGGTTTCGGCCGGATTCTCGTAGGCCAGGCCGAGGGATCCCACCGGTGCATGAATCCGGGCACCGGGCCTCTAGTAATAATAACAACAAAGCTCTATGGACGTTTGCAGGTCATGCTGGGTCCTTGTCTGGACACACCTGTGGTCAGTTCTGGGGCACCTCAGAATGAGAATTACAGGAACAAGGCACCCGGTCAAGCCACACACCTGGGATGTGTGGGAAAACCAAAGCCTTTGTGTTAAGGAGGAAAACCTGTCCTAGAGCTTCCTGGCCAGAGTTCTGGGGGATCTGATGGAACATTCCCTGGGAACAGAGGGACCTCCACACAGCCTCTCAGGCCACCTGACCGCGTCACTCACTCGGGCTGGTCCCAGGTCCTCCTGTCGGGGAGCAGGGCCGCGTGCTTGGCCTCCACCAGGTGGGCCCCCAGGTCGGCCCTGGATGGAAACCTGGTGCAGCAGCCGTAGCATCGGCCTTGGTGAACCTGCCGTCGGATGAAGTTGACCAGCTTCACTTGCTCATAGAAATTCAGTCCTGAGGGAGGCAAGTGCAGAGTCACCCATGCACTGTTACATACTGTTAACACAGGCCCGTCTATAACACACACGTGTCTACAACACACACACCTGTCTATAACACAGGCACGTCTGTAACACACACGTGTCTACAACATACACACCTGTCTATAACACAGGCACGTCTGTAACACACACGTGCCTACAACACACATACTTGTCTATAACACAGGCATATCTGTAACACACACGTGTCTATAACACACATACTTGTCTATAACACAGGCATATCTGTAACACACACGTGCCTACAAGACACATACTTGTCTATAACACAGGCACGTCTGTAACATAGGCATGTGTTTATAACACACACGTGTCTGTAACGCATGTGTCTATAACACACGTCTATAACATGCACGTGTCTATAACAGGCACGTGTCTGTAACACACATACACGTGTCTACAGAAGCACCACAGCACAGTCACACCCGGAGGCGGGAGGGAGGCTGCTGTGTGCGAGGCGAGCTTTTCATGGTCTGGACCCATCAGCAAGCCCTACTGTGTGTTCAATGCCTGAATCTTTCTGTCACCGTGATCCTGAGAACCAGGCACGGGCGCTTCTATGATGGCGAGTCCAGCTGCACCCCAGCAGCACGAGGTGTCTTGTGTACGTCGCCCACGCCCTGTCCCGTTCGCCCAGCAGGCCGGCAGCTGGACTGGGACCGCTGCTCGGCCTCTGGCAGACAGTGACCATTACCCTGGGTCCCATGAGAAACTGTCACATATGCGGGCAAGGGGAAGGGACCACCTGAGGCCAAAGCCCGTCTGTGAACACGGAGTCCGGCAGCGGGGGGACCGTCTGCGGGGACGAGGTGGCCGTGCCCCTCCCGTCACGACCACGGAACCAGCGTGTTCATGGACGGCCGGTAGTGGCGCAGCACTGAGTTCGACTCACCGAGCTCTGCCTTTGTTCTGAGGAGGTCAAATCCGTGCGCCTCCTGGAAGAAGGGATGGGGAGAGCTGAGCAGGGAGGTACTCGATCTTCCAGCCGGTTCACAGGAGCCTCACACTGAGGCCCTGTCCTCGGCGTCTGACGTCTTGACATCCGGCTACTCCCCGACTCCACACAAGCCCGCCAATCAGGCGAACCCATCACCCGCCCGCCTGCAGTCTCTGCAGTTCACTACATGGGACGCAGCGTGCGAGGGAGACGTGGCCTCGCGTCCCGCGTCGGGATAGAGCTGTGGACACGGGCTCTTCTCCATGCAGAGGTGCTTTGACACACTCTGCTCTTCCCTTCATGCTGTCCCTGACAAGCCGGCCAGGTTCTCCTTATGCCCTCTTCCCGTAAAGCACTTAAAACGCTTCATGGTGCGGCCGCTTATTTTATTCTATTCCATCCCTGTCACGTCCATCGGGGTAAATGGTTGAACTTACAAGCGCACAGAGTAAAGGCCACCTCACCCTGATCATCCAGGGGCCCACAGGCAGGACGATGGGGCTCCCTGACAGTCGTCACTGAAAGGGACTGAGCAGAGGGTGGGGGCTTGGGTCAAAGAGGCTGCAGAGGGGACCCCCACACAGGGCGGGACACAGCTGCTTCTAGTTCTAACATGTCGGACATTGTGAATTACATGTGCACGGACACCAGTGCACACAGGGACCAGTGCACACGAGACCAGCGCACACGGGGATCTGAGCACACGGGGACCAGTGCACACGGGGACCAGCGCACACAGGGACCAGTGCACACGGGGACCTGTGGATTTGTGCACATGGGGATCTGAGCACACGGGGACCTGTGGATTTGTGCACACGGGACCAGTACACATGGGACCTGCGTACAAGGGACCTGTGCACATGGAAAACCTGTGCACATGGGACGAGTGCACACGGGGGTCTGTGGATTTGTGCACACGGGGACCAGTGCACACACTGCTGGAGGCCGGTGCAGAGAAGCGGCCAGTGCAGAGAAGCTGCTGTCTGCTACATCTGTGTGCGCCCGTGCCCTTCCTGGACCCGCCCTGTCCTTACTGTGCTGAGTAGTCTCTGACCAGGGAGTAGTGATGGGGGACAGGCAGTGGAGTTGCCTGTGGCACAGGTGGGCAGGGGCATGTCCGAAATCGCACAGCCGCACAGTCAGCCCTCAGCCCCGAGTCCAGCTGCAGTGCTGCCCTCTCTCAGGGGGTGTAGGGAGGGTCCTCCCCAACATGTCCTGGGTGGAAACAGGCTCAGAACCGCTTGCTTTGAGCTTCTTTATAAAGAAGGGAACACACACACTGGGGATCTCTGCTCTTCTCTCCAAATCCTTTCCCGAGGAGCTGCAAGACCACACCTGGGCCCGTCCCCTCCCCGCCCCACCCTCCATGCCCCCAGGCCGTGGGCACGAGGGCGTGGCCTGCCTTCCGCTTCCCCACACACTCGGGAGTGGAAGGTGCTCCAGGAACAAGGGTGTAACCTGGCGAGGCCTCGGTGTGGTCGCCTCCCCCGCGGAGCAGAACAGGATGAAATGAGCCATCTCACCTCCATGTGGGCGCACAGCTGCTCCGTCGTTTCCGCTTGCTTTTCACAGAACAGACACACGGCGGAGACGGGGACGGGCACTCTCCAGTCCGACCAGTCCCTGAGCCCAGCAGAGAAGGCAGACCCCTTCGTTAGGTCCCGTGGTGTATCTCCCTCGTCCCTCGGAAGCCGCCCGTCTCTCCCGCTCCACAGTTTTGGGGAGACTGTCTGTCTACACATCAATGAGGCTGATGCAGACTCCGACACGCAGAGCAGCCCCAGGAAGCAGCATGAGAGCCGGAGCCCCTGCTCCTCCGAGCAGCGACTTCCTGGGGACAGCGCCCCATTTCACGGTTTCACGGCGGAGGACACGTGTGGGGTGCGCTCATAAACACACCGCTGGGTGCATGCGCCCTGCTGGGTAGGTTTCCGCATGACAAATGGTGTGCTTTGAAAAAGCAAACTGTACCTCATACTGGAAATAGTGATCGCTTGAAGTAGGGCAAGTTGGTAGATGGAGAACTCAAAAAGCATATCCCCCCACCCCCATTTTTTACCATTTCCTCCTCTCCTTGCATTCATTTTTGAAATACTGCCAACCTCCTGTCATTCCTAAACCAGGACATCAAGCTCAGCCCTGAGGGAGGGAAACGGGCCGAAGGGCACTGATGAGAGCGGGGGGGTGGGGGTGGGGGTGGGGGGTGTTGGGGGACCCAGGACCCTTCCAGGCTGAGGGCCCGCAGCTTGGACTTCCCGCCGGCAGCCGTGTGTGTCCTCGGTGTCACCTCTGGGCTGAGCAGGCGACCGTGAGCCAGTCATCTCCCCAGCCAGGCCCTGGACAGCATCTGAGTGACACATGGCCAGCTTGTGCAGCCTGCGTACTGGGTCAGCAGCGCTCATGACCACCCCACTTGGCGGGGACACCGGCAGCGCAGTGGCTTCAGGGAGAGTCCTGCTGAGCCCAGTTCTTGCCGCACCACCTGCACGGCTGCCCGGCTGAGAGAAGGTGTCCCTCCTTCCTCCTGTCGTCCCCGGGGGCGTGAGACCAACCAGAGAACCGTCCCAGCTCCCCGAACACCACCCATCAGCAGCGACCCCGAGTCTTACTCTTCCTGCTGCTCCAGCAGCTCCCGGTCGTCTTCCGACTGAACCTCTTCCCATGATTTTCCAAGTTCCTTTGTAGGAGAAATAGGGATTAGAGA
>NW_005871930.1:96382-126935 GCF_000147115.1 Myotis lucifugus
CTATGAACCCTCCGTCCTTCCCTGTCTCTATGAACCCTCCGCCGGGGCCCGTCCCTATGAACCCTCCGTCCTTCCCCGTCACTATAACCCTCCGTCCTTCCCCGTCACTATGAACCCTCCGTCCTTCCCCGTCCCTATGAACCCTCCGGGAGTGTTGCGCACACGGAGGACGAAATCCCGATCCTATGAACCCTCCGTCCTTCCCCGTCCCTATGAACCCTCCGGGAGTGTTGCGCACACGGAGGACGAAATCCCGATCCTCGCCATGGCCTCCAGGCTCGCCGCGGCCCACCACCTGCTCAGGTGCTCCAACCAGAAGGCCCTCTGTTGTCCCAGCTCCTCCTGCCTGGCTGTCACCTCCTAAAACACCGCCGCTCACCTGTGCGTTCACCTGCCTACATGGCTCAGTCTGGTCTAAACAACAGCCCTCTTCCAAGTCCCTTTTTATTTCTCTAGAGCAGGGTGGGGATGCCCTAACCCTAACCCTAACCCTAAGCCTTTGCCCCGAGCCGGCTGTAAAACGTCGGCAGCAAACCATGGCTCCTCGCAGTCCATCCTCACACACGCTAAGCCCGCTTCCAGGGGAATGTATTCCAACACGGGTTCCGCAGAACAGTCAGAAATTCCACCCAGAGCAGACGCTGCCACACAGTCAGGACATGCTCCTCTGTCCAGAGAACCTTCTGAGGCTGCACCGCATGCCAATCACTCACCGTGAAGGGAAACCACTTCCTGTGCTTGGGGAGTGCCAGACACAGCACCTTCCGGCCAGCCCCCCCGACAGTTCCTCCCTCCCTTCACACAGGCAGTGCTTTTCCTAATGTTATGTTCACCCCCATCAGCAGATCGGGCAGGGGCAGTGGTCACTGTGTCAATCATAACCCCCGTAAACTCCCCAATGCCCCTAATAACACGCCTCCCCCGAACCCCTTTTCCTAACCCAGAGGAACGGGACCTCCGGCCGTCCGTGGGTTTGCGGTTTCTGAGCAGGAGAGCTCTCAGAGTGGAAAATCCTTACCCTGTGACCCCGCGAGTCCGTCCTAAAAGCCACACACGTAACAGTCCTCTTGCCCAGTGAAATGACTGAAATGACTTGGTTTCTCTAAAATTCCCATTACAAATAGGGCTTGGACTGTGCGGCTCAGTGGTTGAACATCGACCTATGAACCAGGAGGTCAGGGTTTGATTCCCAGTCAGGGCACATGCCCAGATTATGGGCTCCATCCCCAGTGGGGGACGTGCAGGAGGCAGCCAGTCAATGACTCTCTCTCATCATTGATGTTTTTATCTCTCTCCCTCTCCCTTCCTCTCTGAAGTCAATAAAAATATATTTAAAAAAATAAAATTGCCATTAAAAATAAACTGGCACAAGAGAATAACAAAGATAATTGTGGGGGTGGGTGGGGAAGGGGAGGTTTTTACCAGGGAAGGAGGGAGGAGTGAAGAGATTGTTTTGTTTTAAGGAATTAGCTAGCACAGCCCCAGCGCGGCCAGAGGCCAACACATACTCTGACTAGAGCACAGGGCTCTGGCCTCAGGAGCAGACACAGGAGAAACGGGGGAGTGCGTGCACACCCACGTGCTTCCTGGGCACTCACTTCTGCAGGCGAGATCAGTGGTTCTGTTGTGCTCTGCACACTCCCCTCCCCACGCCAGCGGCTGCTCGACATGCCGGGACACCCGGCCCCGGCACTGCTGCTGGCAGTCTCGGACGCCCCGGCAGGCGGCCGTCTGGGGGAGCAATCGCGTTGCAGGCGAGGAGGACTTACCAAGTAGTTGATGACGTAGAACTGGTCGTACTCCCGGTTGCGGGGGTTGATCCTGCGGTGCTGCTTCTTCCGCATGTGGTCCTTGAGCAGGCTCCTGTCCCTGAAGGTCCTCTCGCAGTACAGGCACTGCAGGCTGCAGGCATAGGCGGTCAGGGGCTCCGCAGGCCGGGCAGCCGCTTGCTCACTCTCCGGTCACGCGTGTTCATTCTAGGCCACTCCGCACCTTCCACCGGGACGCGCCCCCTCGCCGACCCCCGTTTCAAGTGCCTGGCTAGGCAGGATGCGTGTTTATTTCTGCGCTTGCTAAGCTGGCTGTTTAGTTAAAATCGAAACAAAGAGAGCTAATGCCCCCTATTACTTAGGTGGTTTACTAATCAACCTGCCCCGGCTGCACACGCAAACAGAGGCCTGTTCTTCAAAGGACGACAATGGTAACGCGTGGCTGCACTCCCCAAGGGCAGCAGCGAGGCCCGGTCGGGCGCCCTAAACAGGCGGGAGGATGCACAGCCTCCGTAGCTCACATGAAGCTGAAGAACATACCACATGTGCAGGATATTTACTGAAACACTAGTAGGTTATAGTGAGAAGTAAAGAAATCACACATCACATTCAGAACCGTGGTTTGGGAAGCGCTCCGAGGAGGGTGCGAGGAGACAGAACCAACCCCAGGCGCTCCATTTCCTAGGCCGGACGGGAGCGTGCGCCTCCCAGCTCACTGCGCGCACCTGAGGTGGAATGCAGCGCTGGGGATAGGTGCCGTCTTCACTTAAAAAGACAACATGATCTGCACAGAATGAGACTTGCACCCGACAGAGGTCCTCCATCATGAAAAATGAAGAGTCCATTTCTGTAGCTATTTCAGGTAAGCTAAGTTTTAAACATTCAACGAGTCCAGGACTCAGGGCTGCAGGCTGTGCTGCATGAAGTACTTACTTGTCCAGCTTTCTCTGCAACGTGCGCAGGAATTCACCGCAGTTCACGATGTTGTCCGGCAGCCCGATGTTGAAGGCATGCTCTCTGGCCATGTGGTTCAAAAGCACAGATCTAGGAAGAAAGCTGAGCAGTTTGTATTATGTACACGTCACTCAGGAACAAGTCAGGTCAGCAAGAGCGCATGTATAACGGGAAACAACCTAATAGAAGTACACGCAAGTGTTACCGAGACACACACCAGGCCATGAAGACAGCTACCAGGTGTGTGAGCCACTGTCAGGGTTCCCTCTACAGGTGAACTGGGTTTCTGTCCTTAAAACTACTAAACAAACAGTGCCTTCCTTTCCAGTTCATCACGGGGACCGGGAGAGACAGCTGCCTGAGATGAACGTGACCGGCTGTGAGCTGGGGTCACAGAAACTTAGTGATTCCTTTTCCAAAGTCAAACACCCAACGTGCTCACAGAGTTAACACGTTAACGTGGACAGTGTGTCTGCAGCCGTTTGCTCACAGTCCTGTCGGCCAATTAGAAAAGGCATTTCCCTCCTCTGCTCACAGCAACGACAGTTCACCTCTGCTGTTGGGCATTTTTAAAAAAATCACTGCTGATAACAGGAAAGGCTCCATGGGACTAACTGATATAAGTTCTGACATCACTAATGTTCTGATGAGTTTTCACACGAAATAGTCACGTTTAAAGACATGCACGATGGCAAACCTGTTCCCGAGGAATTCCTCATCGCAAAACATGCAGATGCCATGGAAGTTGTTGTCATTGCGCTCCCGCTGCTGCTGCTCCAGAATTCCTTTCTGCAAAGTAGAAGCAGATGCCTGATGAGACCTGGTAGGTGCACAGTTAGCACGGCCAGCCCGGACGGGAGACACCGGGTGGAAGCACAGGGGGCAGCGTATAGGGACGCGGACAGCATTTTAAATGTCTCCATTCCACTTGCATTTAACTTCCAACTCCAGGCCTGGCCCATGTGGCTCAGTGGTTGAGCATTGACCTATGAACCAGGAGGTCACGGTTTGATTCCTGGTCAGGGCATATGCCTGGGTTATGGGCTTGGTCCCCAGTGTGGGGCGCGCAAGAGGCAGCTGATCCATGATTCTCTCTCATCATTGATGTTTCTATCTCCCTCTCCCTTCCTCTCTGAAATCAATAAAACTATATTAAAAAAATGAATCAATAAAAATATATTTAAAATAAATTCCAACCCACACTGGCAAATGCCTGCAGACACTCCATTGAAGGCTGTGCACAAAACTCAAGTCCACGGAGCCTCACTGTCCTTCCCGACCTCGTCCTGCTCCCTCTTCACTAGTCATCTCTGCTCCTCACCGTCTCCCAGAGACAAAATGTGGTGAGTCTTTGACTTGCTCCTTCCTGTGGTCGTTTACTCTGGAATCAGGTTCTGATCAATTGTTCACTTGCACCACGGTTCCCGTTGCTTCTCTCCACCGTTCCCAGCGCCGTCGCCGAGGCCCTTTCCAACCAGTCGCTGTGGGGTTACCGTGAGTCGTCTCCAGGGTCTCCCGACCTCACCTTCTTTCCCTCAGGCCATCCTCCCTCGGCTGCTGGAAAAACTTCCCCTAAACATTGTTTACACGTATAATTACTCTGACTCAGATAATCTGAAATACGCTTTGGCACCACCTGAAGTCGGGTAATTGATGGACAGGGTTCGACTGCGCCCGGGTTATTAAGTGTGGGATGTAATTGTTACCCAGGCAGCAGCCATCCTCTGCTCACTCCCACCCTCTCTGGCGCGGCCGCCTGCTTCTCTGCGGAAAGGATATGGAAAGTCTTTGAAGTTATAAAAAGTCTCTATACTGTTCTTGTATTACACTGGCATCTACTCTCCAGCGTCTCTCATTGCACGGGGCTCAAAATAGGAGCTTCGTGAAGTTTACTGCTGATTCCGTAAGTATTTATGGAACAGCTTAAATACGAGCAAGGGTCTAGCGGCTTATCCCGGTCCATGTGGCCTCTCTGGAAATGTTTCACCAGACATCTGCAACAGTAATCCACTGAAGAAAACCTTCAGGAGTGACCGTAATAGAGCCAATTCCTGCTCTTCAGCTCCCAGCATCATGGGAGAAAGGACATCACACTCCCGTGAACTACACGGACACTGCAGATATCTCATCTGTTTTCTGACATCGGGTAACAGACAGCACAGGGCTGGGCCCTTAAGAGAAATACATCGTTCTCTGTTGGGTGGTGTTTTTCAACTTGCAACACAGAAAAATTAAACCCAATTGAACTACAGCTGCCTTGCTTGGTAGAGAAAAAAGAGACAGGAGTTTAAGATACTCAAGTGAGCCCGGCTGGCGTGGCTCAGTGGTTGAGCGTCGACCTATGAACCAGGAGGTCACAGTTCAATTCCCTGTCAGGGCACATGCCTGGCTGTGGGCTCGATCCCCAGTGGGGAGTGTGCAGGAGGCAGCCGATGATGTTTCTCTCTCTGTCTCCCTCTCCCTCTCCCTTCCTCTCTGAAATCAATTAAAAAAATACACATTAAAAAAAAAAAAGATATTCAAGTGAGGGGAATCTGTGGGACAAGGTACCAGGAAGGAGGGAGCTGCAGAGGAGCTCAAGGACACTACCGGATGCTTGGATGTTTGTGCAAATCCTGAGCTGGACGTGTGCAGGCCGGACTTGGGAGGCCGGCAGAGAAGTCGCAGCCGTGGAAGATGCTGGAGCTCTGACCCACAGAACGGGACCTCGCGCCATCAGGGCGCACAGCGCACAGAACAGCCCCGTTTTAGATCCGGGAGGCGAGGTCTTCATGGTAGCAAGCCATGCTGGTGCACGCAATAGACTTTATTCACAGACTTGTTGGACTGCTCTCTAGCCGTGCTGGTCACGCTCCAAAGAGAGAAATACTTATAATGAAGAGTGCCTCAGATGTTACGCATGTGAACTTCTCCAAGCAGCTGATGAAACCAGATAAATTGTCATTGCAAAGCAGGCTGGGTAAAAGCCACTGTTGTAAGAACACAAGGCCAGCCTGTGGATTAGGCGGAGGGTCGTCACAACAGGCTGTGCGCTAATGGGTTTAAAATGTCACGTTGGGCAGCAGAGGGTCGGGTCAGCGCCTCGTCCATCCTGACTCATGCGCTGTAGGCAGGGCAACGCGAATGAAGCTGCACACAGAGCAGGTGGCTCTCGGCACAGGCACAGGGGTCGCACACGGGAGCAGGAACAAGCATGTGCGTCAGGGGGGAAATGGCAGAAATCAGCCCATCAGGAGAAAGCGATTAGAGCACATCAGGAAGTGTTTGTAGAGGAAAGCAGAAGCTGACGTCTGGAATGGCAGAGCACACGGAACAGCTTGCTCTGCCACAAGGTGAAACCAAGGCTGCCGTCTCCCATCACAGTGTCAACAACGCTCACTAGAGTCTGCCAGGCAGGTTCACACGCCGCACGCGAGGCCAGTTCCAGGGCAGGTGCACAGTCTACAAGGAAGAGCTCTTCACCCTTCTGACTGGTCACCGGCTACAGGCCTGAGAGCTCCCACAGGGGCCGGTGCAGGGGTCCTGGTGGCCGCTCAGCCACGGGAGGTGGAGGTTGAGTCACGGCTCCGACATACATTAAGGAGTGGGAGCGCCTTGTTAGGGGCCCACAGCTGCTAACTGGCTAACCGCTCCCGCCTCTTGCCCTCACTCTCCGCCACTGTAATGTCATTTAGGACACCAGGATTTTCTCTTGTCCACTTAGGTCCGTATGCACCCTCCCTCCCTTTCCACAGCTCTCCTGCTCCCCAGGCCTTCTCACTGGTGAGATGCGGTATTATTGGTAGTTGCGTGATCAACAACACTTGCCGAGCGCGTTCCATGGGGTAGAGCAGGGGTCCTCAAACTTTTTAAACAGGGGGCCAGTTCACTGTCCTTCAGACCGTTGGAGGGCCGGACTATAGTTTAAAAAAACACTATGAACAAATTCCTATGCACACTGCACATATCTTATTTTGAAGTAAAAAAACAAAACGGGAACAAATACAATATTTGTATTTGCATGTGGCCCGCGGGCCGTAGTTTGAGGACCTCTGGGGTAGAGGCTGTCCTGAGTGTGACACGTGCCTGGCCTCCGTCTCACAAGCGCTACAGGTCATCCTACCATCGTCTCCGTAGCACATGTAACAGTCCTTCTGCTTCAGGCCGCCCGCTTTTACAACACGCCCGCCTTGACTTCTGGGTGCGATCACCTGGTTAGGCAGGAATTCAGTGACTGTGTGAGCGGCCTGCAGTTCTGTGCAAGTTGCTTCTGTAAGCTGCCATCAGGCTCACTTTCAGCACCTCCACCCGTCTGTGGGACTGAGGATGGTGACAGGTGTGATGTGATCTGCAGTGAGAAGTGTCTGTTTGGTCTTGCCTCTGTCCTGGCACACGGCTCCTGAGGTCCCTGGCATTTCCTAGGGGTCGAGGCTGCATGGGTGTCTCCTGCTGTGCATGGGAGCGACTCTGGGGGCACCCAGGGACTGGGACATGGAGTCAACGTGATCCGAGGATCGGAACTTTCAGGCCCACCCCTCCCCACCTCCCTGCAGGGCGAGCAGCTGGAGGCCGAGCTCCGTCACCCACGGCCGATGGTTTGGTCCCGCAGGCCTGAGCCTCCACACCGACCCACAGGACAGGGGCGGAGCTCCTGGGCTGATGGACCACAATGTGTCGACGTGCTGTCCTCCGGCCGGATCCATGGGCAGAGGCCCCTGCGTGGGCCTTCCTGTGCTGCTCCCCCAACTGAGCTTAGTCGCTGTCTCCTATCTGTGCGACACACGCGTAACCAGCAGCCAACAGGCTTCCGGGGCTCTGCGCGCTGCTCTAGCAGATTCACTGAACCCAAGGAGCAACTCGCTCTACAGCCGGTGGGTCAGAGCTTGTGGTTGGCATCTAAAGTAGGGGCTGAGCCCGGGCTGAGCCCTTAACCTGAGGTCCCTATGCTCTTGGGAAGACAAGTGTCCAAAGTGAGTTGAATGTAGGACACCTCCTGATGGATGTGGGGAAAACCCCAGGCGGGAACTGGGTCAGAATTTAATTGTCATCTACAATAATGGATACAGCTATTTCTAGGGACGCGAGTCTATCTGTAGACGTTCAGTAAAGACTCTGGGTGCTGAGTGACACAGGGCGGAAGCAGTGGGTTGGTTGTAGGAGGGTCTGTACTGAGTGACACAGGGCGGAAGCAGTGGGGTTTGAGTTCTTACAAAGAGACCCTATGGGTACCCGCATTATGACCGCTTGGCCATTCTCAATTAAGGCCACCGTGGGCAAGAGTGAAAAAACTAATGGAAATGAAAAATTATGAATAGGTATAAGCAAACAAATCCATAAAGGATGACAGCAAATTGATCCCTGTTTTGCAGATGTTAAGACGTGAGAATAGGAAAAGAGAACCTCAGGAGTTCTGCTACTTCACTGGGTTTGCTGCTACAGAAAAAGCATATTTTTCTTGCATATAAATTAACATCCAACAATACCATCTTCCTTGCGGGAGAAATCATCATTGGGGACGTTCACAATATATAACGCGCCTCAGGGACTTCTCAGATCACGTGATCACGGTCGACAGGGTTTATTTTCCTCTGCGCCCCCGTGAGGATTTAGCAGAAATAGTGACCTCCCAGTTCCCTCATAACACATCTGGCCGAGTCCACAGGTCCCAGGAGCACTAATAAGCAGCCCCTGAAGGAAGGACAGGTCCATTCCAAGTAATAATCGAGCGTAACCACAAACAGCAATGAAAAACCGCACTTTTAAACAAAGTAACTTAAAAATGACTTCCTGTTGGACTTATGAAAATGAACACTTAACACTTGAATACACTGTTACCCTTTTTAAAGACGACAGCTGCTGAGTTATTAAAATTAGCTCTCCGCGGCTCAGGCTGGAAAGGAGAAAGGCCACTGTGTGCACCAAGCACAGGCCTCTGGCCAGGATAAATCTGGGGCGGACAGAGCGCATTCCAGTGGGGGGAGCGTTCAATTCCACTCCATGTCAGCCGACGGCATTTTTCCACGACGGCTGAACCCCAGCATGTGTCAGGCGGTTAAAATTACACCTAAATGTGGAAGCTTTGCTGTTATTTTAGAGGTAATCCAGGAAGCAAAGCAGAGCCCCAAGTTGCCCCTGCGTTTTTAGCACGGAAGGCTTTAATCTTCAGTCACGGGCACGCTTTTACTGTTCTAAGGTCTGGATGTAGTGCCTCCTCTTTTGTGCATGTTTGAAAGTTTCTGGAATAAAAGTAAAACCAGCAACAACGAGAGAACAACAGCACAGTGACGAGTGTGTGTTCCCAGCCACTGTGCGTCCCTCGCACAGGCCTTACCAGTCTCTGCGCCTGCAGCTCCTCCCTCAGCACCCGGTCCTCCGGCAGCACGTCACACAGCAGGAAGTAGCTGTCCTGCTCTTCTGTGAGGAGAGAAATCAGTGAGACAATATTTACCATTTTCCCCAGGCCTTACTCCTTAAAATATGTGTGTCTATATCTTTATCCACATCTAATCTATATCCATAGCCTTATCCATATCCATATCTATTTTATATCCATATCCTTATCATATCCACATCTAATCTATATCCATATCCTTATCATATCCATATCTAATCTATATCCACGTGTATATCTAATCTATATCCATACCCATATCCATTCCTATATCCTCCATATCTATATCCATACCCATACTTATATCCATATTTACTCTATATCTATTTCCATATCTATATCCTTATCCATATCTAATTTATATCTATATCCTTATCTATATCTAATATCTATAGCTAATTTATATCTATATCCATATCTATATCTAATCTATATCCATATCTATATCCATTACCTATATCCATATCTATATCCATATCCATACCCATATCTATTATCTAATCTATATCTATATCCATAACCATATCTATTACCCATATCTATATCCATGTCTATATATCTATATCTATGTCTATGTCTATGTCTATATCTATATCTATATCTATATCTATATCTATATCTATATGTGTGTGTCTATTAAGAGCTCTCCTCTGAAGTATTGGTCTCTTAGCTTTATTGAAGTTAGGCAACAATAACACAGCAGTTTAATTTGGATTGGTAGCAGGAGGGTCTATAGCAGTGGTTCTCAACCTTCTGGCCCTTTAAATACAGCTCCTCATGTTGTGACCCAACCATAAAATTATTTTCGTTGCTACTTCATAACTGTCATGTTGCTACTGTTGTGAATCGTCATGTAAATATCTGATATGCAGGATGGTCTTAGGCGACCCCTATGAAAGGGTCGTTCGACCGCCAAAGGGGTCTCGACCCACAGGTTGAGAACCGCTGGTCTATAGGGTCAGTGCTGAGTGACACAGGGAGGAAGCAGTGGGGCTGGCTCTCGGGGAAGTGAGAGAATTCTGATTTGAGGAAGTGGGACTCCCCCTTTGAATTCTGGGTCCCGGGAAAAGGCGGCAGCCCTGACGCGCACTGACCCAGCGGAGCGGTGGAGTTGATTCGGATCACGCTGCAGAAGTCGGTGATGGGCTGCTCCCTGAACCTCCTCCTCCAGTACAGGATGTACCTGGGCAGGCAAAGAAAAAAGGTGGTGAGGAGACTCAATACAGCCCTTTAACATTTAATTATCCAAAGCCACAAAGCGAATGTTGACTGAACACTGCTAGACAATTTATACATCGAAAGGCAGAACATTGTAGAAGTATAAAATAAGTATTTAATAAAGTGAAATTACCCCGTAAAGGCATGGAAATGATTAAACTCGACTATCCTCAAATTCAATAAACAGCCATATGGGAAGTTAAAAATCAATTATTTTATGTGATAATGAAGTTTTTCTGAAATCACACTTAATTTATATGAATTAAAAATGTACACATTTTCCAATCAATGGAAAGTTGGGTGTCTATCTTAACACATCAGAATAACAGATGTCATGATAATAATGGGATGAGAAGTCAGCCAATGTCTCTATAACAAGAGAAAAGAGCTCCAAAAAAGTTCTGTATGTGTCTGATGTGTGGTGAACTTGGCCTTTGGAAAGATGGTCAAGTTTTAAAAGATATTTTAAAAAATTTATTTATTGATTTCACAGAGGAAAGGACATGGAGAGAGGGATAGAAACATCAGTGACGACAATCATTGTCCGGCTGCCTCCTGCACGCCTCCCAATGGGGATCGAGCCTGCAACCTGGGCATGTACCCTGACTGGGAATCGAACCATGACCTCCTGGTCAATAGGTCGACTCTCAACCACTGACCGGCTGGGAAAGACGGTCAAGTTTTGAATTCTTCTATCTAATGGGCAGAGTTAGAGGCACACAGGCTGATATGCTAGTAAAAGCAGAACATAACACCAGACCTGCATGTCTGATGCAAGAGGGAGGGAGAGGACAGAGGCAGCCCGCTGTCCATCTCCCCATGTGTCTAACAGGCGTATACTGGCAGCGGCAGTCCCACTCAGGGACTGGGACCAGGAGAACGCGGTCTCCTTCGGGGGAGACAGGAGACAGAATGTGGGCTCCATAGTCGACAGTGTCACGTGATGGCCGTTCGTGCCAGTTCCACACCAACAGGACCCCGCCGTGGGTGCGGTGACAGGAGCCTTTCCTCAGGGCAAAGGGCTCCGCCGTGAGAGCTCCTCGGACAATGCCCTCTGTGCGTAAAGGGGGTCAAGCATCCCTGTTCCGAACACGGCCCTTTGGGGCCTTGGCACATCTCTCCTGGGCGCCTGCCTGGGAGGCCTGACCCAGCGAGAGCGCGCCTGTGGCCCACACATAAAATGGGACCAGGCTGATGGAGGCCCACAGCCAGCAGCCTGGGGAGGGGCAAAGGGAGTCCTCCGCTGGGGCAGCGGGTCTGCTCCAGAACCCGCAGGAATGCCTCAGCGTGCGCCACCCCTACCCTGCAGCCTCCCCACTCCAGGGGACAGAGTGCTAAGGCCCCTCAAAGTCCAGGGGAAGCCTAAAGACTACAAATGCGCATGTTGAATAGGGATGATTTACACAGAAGTAGGCCTTCGCTCGTTTATGAACGACACCAACACTTACCTTCGGAAGTCAGCGACCAGCCTGACATCGGCTATGACGAGCTTGTGCTCGATGATCATGTGCTTCAGAAGCGGGTCCTGCTGAGCCGTGGGGAAGTGCTCTTCACAGAAGATACAGGGCACCGAGGGCGAGCCTTCGGGGGTGCCACTGCGCCCCGCGCCCTCGGGCAGGGACAGCGGCTCCAGGATGCAGTCCTGACCATCTGGGAGAGCGAGGAGAGAGGAGCTGACACCGGCCTCCGCAGGATTTCCCTCCTGCGTGAAAGGGCCCCGAGGTACTGGCGTGTCTCAGGAAGAAGCGCACAGGCCAGACACGCAGCACCATTTTAAACGGCTCTGCCACCTGGAGGAGGAGGCTGCAAAACTGCTCACATTCCCCATTTGCTGCTTGAATGGGGAACCCGATGGGCAGGGCAGCTGTTTCAGCTTGGACACTGGCCCATGTCAACACTTCTGGGGGCCCCTGGAGGGTCTAAGGCCGGGCGCTGACCTGTGGCCGAGTCATCGCTGGATGGGAGGTGAGCGCACACCGAGGCCTCAGGGACACCAGCTCATCTCCCCAGCTGCTTCCTGCGCACCTGCAGCCTCTCCTGTTGCTATTTGTCACGTGCAGAGAGGAGCTCTCACATGGGGTGGCGCTGCAGGAGCTGGGTGGCCCAGGTGGCAATTTTCAATGCTGACTGACATCTACCACTAGCTAATTACGCAATTACGTATCGTAGTTCAAGTTCTTGTGAACAGAGGCGAGTGCTCACATGAAAACTGGGAGATTATTAAAAATATACAAGCACTTTAGAAGAAGTAGCAACAAGATTGGTGTGTTACCAGTTGTCTATTAAATTAGGCAATGAAATCAAGGCGTTCTGGACCCTACAGTTCTTAGTTGTAGGTTAAGTTTTATAAAACACAGGGTGGGAGAAGTAATCCTATCTAATAAAAGAGTAATATGCAACTTAACCACCACTCCAACACAAAGATGGTGGTGCCCAGTCCTCTCAGCCCCGCTGGCGGCCGCTGAGAGCAGGCCCCGCTTGGCTGTCACTGGCGGTGACCCGGGAGCAGCCAAGCGGGCCCCGCAGACAGCAGAGAACCATGGGGAGCAGGCCTAAGCCGTCAGTAGGACATCCCCTGAGGGCTCCCGGATTGGAGAGGGTGCAGGTCAGGCTGAGGGACCTCCCCTCCCGCCCCCCGTGCATGAATTTCGTGCACCGGGCCTCTAGTATACTTATGAAACTCGATAATAATATTTGACAACCACTGGAACATGACAACAGGCAGCATACTCTACATCAGGGGTCCTCAAACTATGGCCCGCGGGCCACATGCAAATACAAATATTGTATTTGTTCCCGTTTTGTTTTTTTACTTCAAAATAAGATATGTGCAGTGTGCATAGGAATTTGTTCATAGTGTTTTTTTAAACTATAGTCCGGCCCTCCAACGGTCTGAGGGACAGTGAACTGGCCCCCTGTTTAAAAAGTTTGAGGACCCCTGCTCTACATAAAGGTAACATGAGCAAACATTACCTGCCACCTAGGATCATACTGTTTAATGGCGCTTCGGGTCACTAAAATGGTGCTTCGGGTCATCACACTCTGATAATCTAATTAATTGATAACCATCCTAAAAAATGGGAGTATCAAGACTGGCAGGGTGTTTTGGTTTGTTTTTGGTGTTTTATTTGGAAAATGTTGTAAACAAACTCTTAGTTTTCTTTTTTTTTTTTTTTTTACACCCTAAGAGCCGAACTTAGCCCAGTCCAGAAGAGCCCAGGCTAGCCTCGTCCTGATGGGCGGAGCCTAGCCCTAACGAGCCAAGCCCATTCCAGGGGGGCAGGGCCTAGCCCTTCGCGGAACCCTGTTCCTAGGGACCTAGTTTTCAATGTGGACATTTCTTTGCTTCTCCTTTATTTACATTGTGTAACTTATTTGAGTTAAATGCTCAAATAAGTGTTACCAAGCCTGGACAGTATTTTTGAGTCTGTCCCTTACGCTTTCGTTTGGGCAGACGTTTATCCTTCCTAGGCGATCTCCTTTACTGTCTTGATTTTATCCTGATACTTAAACTCCAGGAAGGTAACTTTATCTCTACATTCGTGAGGGTTTTCTCTCTTACACTACAGAACGGCCTCTACTTCCTAAAGGAGACAGTTCTCTGACTGCTAAGAGTAGGTCTCCTCCCCATGCATCTGGAGAAGGGGAAAGGCTGGATCTAGGCTTTTTAACCACAACCCATCTCCACAGCTCAGAGTAAGACTGTAAGGCCCTTCTTTAATTTCCCCGGGGCTGAGGATTCATTTTGTAAATCACCGAGGCCCAGTATTGAGAGTGATTTACTGTCCTCTCGCAGAGAGTGGGGAGTGGGGTGGACGCAAACACATGGGCGCCACACACTCCGGCACTCGCTGGGCCCACCGAGGGGGCCGCGCAGGGTTGGCCCTCACTCGGCGCTGCGGGCTGCCGCTCCTCCGGGCAAGAACAGGGCCGTACACACACTCAGCCCTTACACCTACCAAAGCTGTGCTTGGAAGCAAGGAGCTAATTAACACAAGCAAAAGAGCCACGCAACCTTTATTACAACCTTACTGAGAAAGCAGAGTGACGGAAACGGCGTGAGGTCGTGCAAATGAGAGCCGGCCTGTGAGTTAGGGCGGGTCTGTGCACGGGGGTGCGCACTTGCTAAACAGCAGTTAGGAAGACACCGAGAAATACTGAAAACCATGTTTAATATGAGCTGAAAGGAGCCTAAGTCACAATGAACTGCACACAATACTTCCCACACAACATTCACGTACATACAAGGACGTTCCAGTACTAGGCTTGAAAAAATATATACAAAAGAAAAACAATGAGATGATGAATAGACTTACTTATCCAAACTTTTCTTTAACATTTAATTTTTTAAGTAAAAAGCATGTCATCGGACGAGTTCCTCAATGTGATGGTGACTGGCAGAATTAAGAAGTAAAGCAAGCAGTTTTATCTGGTCACCTTTTAAATCTTGACATTTAAGATGCAGAATTTGATTAAGCTTACCATTTTATAACGGAATGCCTACTATGCAGAAAATGTATGCTAGAAACTCTCTAAAAATACAAAGCTTAACATAAAACTCCTATCCTGAAGTAGTTGCTCATCTAGAGGAAAATGTAAGACAACAGTACGAATAATTATAATGCAAGTCAACATACGCAAAGTTGGCTATGTAAATAAAGGGCTAAGAGATTGGGAGGAAAAAATGACTCAAGTCAGGAGGAATGAAGGAAAGTCTTCCTAGGGGATGGATCTCAGTATAGGGTGGGGCTAACATTTTACCCCCCGTTAATGGAAATCTAATTCATCAGAATAGCGACAGGAGGGCCAGTGGAACCAGAGGACGGACACACAGAGGACTTGGGCAGGAATGGGAAACAGGCGGACTGGTGAGTGCTTAGTTACTGAGCTCCCAGGGGGACGGTGGGAAGGGAGGAGATAGGGAGTGAATTCTGACTCCGAAAGATCTGGCTGGTGGCTGGCCTGCCTATGCTTCCCAGGCGAGGGGTGTCGGGTGGAAAGTGCATCCTGCACCCACAGAGGCCGGGCTTAACCTCATTTCACGGATTGACTTGACAGCTAATTACTTCGGAGTTAGCATTCGAGTCAATATTTGCATGAATCGGGTTGGCAGCTAGAAAATTGTAAATTACCTATCTGATATTCTCTATTACGTGTAATTAGTGTTTTGGATAGAATCATAAATTTCTAAGTTGTGGGACTGATATTTCTCTATTTCCAAAATTAAATAGCTATGTCATGTTTTTAGTTTAGTGTTTGATGTCTTAATCCATCAGTATGAGTAATTTTTAGTACAACAGTTTTGTTGATATTTTGTAAATAGTAAGGAGACTAAAAATAGAAATGACTTTGTGTGAAATGTAACCAAACTAATCTTTAGTGATACAATGTGTTTCTTTAATGTGAGTTTGCTAATACATACTTAATAAACTAAAGAATAATGTTAGTATAAATATAAGTTGTATTGGTTAATAGTATTTTTCCAGCAAAACAATGATCTGATGCAACCAGGGCAGGCTTTTGTATTATATAAAGAAATGAGGAGCAAATTTATCAAAATCCCTGAATATCCCAGGTAAGTTCTTCCTTACAATGACTGGAGGCTTCCAGAACTGCTGCCCTTCCCGAGGTCAGCACATGGAGACGCTGGGGAGGCATTGCTTCCTGTACGTAAAGAGCACGGCATTAAGAAAGACAGTCTCCTCAGCGAGTGGCGCTGGAAAAACTGAACACCTACATTGAAAACCCCAAAACTAGACCCGGACCGAACATTTCTAACAGAAATGAACCCAAAACGTGGAAGCAACCAAGATGCCCTTTAGCAGGTGATGGATAAACCGGTCCATCCAGTCAGTGGGATACTGCGCAGTGCTAGACGCCCAGAAGACACGGAGGAGTCTTACCGGCATCTGACTAACAGAAGCCGATCTGCAAAGGCTCCATACTGCACCATTCCGACTACCTGACATTCTGAAAAGGGCGAAACCACGGAGACAATAAAAAGATCAGTGGTGGCCAGGGGTGGGGGTGGGGAGACAGATGTTAGGGGGGACAGGAATTTTAGGGTAATGAAAACACTCTGTATGATATAATACTGATGGACATACGTCATCATATATTTGTCCAAACCCACAGAATGTACACCACCAAGAGTGACCCTAAGGTAAACGGTGGCCTCTGGTGATTATGGGGTGTCACCGTAGGTCCATCCTTGGTTCCGGTGAGCGGTGTTGGCCATGGGGGGACTATGCACTTGTGGGGACATCTCTTTATCTCCCTCTCAATTTTGTTGTAAACCCAAAACTGCTCTAAAAATGAAAACCTGAACAACAAACCAGCTGGTGGGCAGAGGTCTGCATCCTGAGCCCGTGTTTAACTCTGAGGGAACTGTCTTCCCTGGGAACCAAAGTCCCCGAGGGGCTCTGTCCTGCAGGAGGCAGCGCGAGTCCAGAGCTCGGGGATGCCGGATGCCGGGGCTGACTCGGACGTAGTCCAGTGTGCACGCAACCCGCTGCTCCTGGGACCGGGCTGCTTGGTTACATAGGTTTTGAGTAGCTTCCTTACCCCGTCTCCCCACAGATCTGTTATTTCCCTGTGACTGCAGCCAGCTGCCCCCACACTGGAAAGTGCTCCTGGGACAGTGTCTCAGCGCTCAGCCAGGGCTCCCTGTAGGTACGAACGCTGGGACCTGCAGACTTGGGTCTCTGCATGCGGCTGCCCAGAAAGTGATACGACAGCCCCGTGCGCAGGCTCATCAGGCCCCCGACCACTCACCTCAGCTGTTTGCGTCCAGTTACAGCCACGCCGACTGGGGGCTCTGCCCTTCCTCGGGGCAGCTACAGTTTTATTCCCCCAAACGGTGAGAAAACAGCACTTGTGTCACCAAAACAGCTTTATACCCAGTTTAACTGGAATGGGTTCATTCCAAAACGTCCAAATATAAAGTTGCCGGACAGGGAGCTAAAATGCTGCCTGGAAAGAGACAGACAGTATTACCCAAGGCCCCCAGCAGCAGTTCGGGCACTGACGCGGGGAATGAAAACCTGCTGTCAAAGAGACGCAGAGTCTGAAAAGCGAGGAAGCCCCTGAGCATTACACGCTCCCTGAGCAAGCATCTTAGTATTTGATTATGGTCACGGACCTAGGATTCCTGCCCTCCTTCTTGACTGTAGCAATGTTATTTAAATACAGTATATAAGCATTTATTATTTCTCTCTTCGAATTTTATTACTTTTTTATGGACACTGTGAATGGTTAAATCCCTATAAAGCTAAACAGTATTGTTCACCAACTTTTACAACCCAAAGTATCCATTTTTAAAAATGAATCAAATTTAAAACATAATGATCTCTTAAATGCTAAACTGTGAAGTTTCTAAATATTTTGTACTAATAAAATAAAATATATTTTAACAAATATATAACCCTCTATATTGTTTACAAAACATTCTCAGAGAGCCCTAGCCTAGCCGGTTTGGCTCAGTGGTTAAAGTGTCAGCCTGCGGGCTGAAGGGTCTTGGGTTTGATTCCGGTCAAGGGCACGTACCTTGGTTGCAGGCTCAATCCCCGGCCCCAGTTGGGGCGCACGTGAGAGGCAACCAATCAATGTGTCTCTCTCCCATTGATGTTTCTCTCTCTGTGTCTCTCTCTCCCTTCCACTCTCTCTAAAAATCAATGGAAATGTGTCCTTGGATGAGGATTAAAAAAACAACCCCCACCACGCTCAGAGATAACTGCATGGGACAAAATGTTTGTCATTAAATGACCTTACTGAGACAATTAACACTTTAGCTTTTAATGTGTTAATACAGAAAGTGACCACATGCAGTATATTTTTCATAAATACACAAGTAATTAAGGCAAATAAACAGATAATTTAAAAAACGGAAACTAAAGATGAAAATTCTTGGCCAGCAGCTTGGCCATTTTAACGACAAATCTGGGCAAGCAGTCTATAAACATGGCTTGATAATAATCTTTATTTTATTTTAAAATATTTTTATTGATTTCAGAGTGAAAGCAAGAGGAAGAGAGAAACAGAAACATCAATGATGACACAGAATTACTGATCGGTTGCCTCCTGCACACCCCCTCACTGGGGATCAAGGCTGTAACCCAGGCATGTGCCTTGACTGGGAATCGAACCGTGACCTCCTGGTTCATAGGTCGACACTCAACCACTAGCCAGGCTCAATAATAATCTTTTAAAAAATTTATTGTGTCTTAAAATGTCAGTGATTTGTAAGACAGAACATGAAGGGGGATAGAATCTACTGAGGCAGGCGTGAGACAGGAGGAGGGCAGATGCAGGAGGTGGCGCCATGGATGCAGGTAAGTCCCACGGTGGACACGGAAAGGCGTGGGTCAGGGAACAGCACATTCTACAGAGAGCAAGCACATTGCTGGCACTCGTATGCCACGGACATTGAAGATGAAAGTTTAAAATAGAAGAATAAATGCTTACAGAGGATGAGACTAAACTTTTAGCACAATGCTTAAAAGACTAAGAATTCTAAGATGTTTATTGCCTTCAAGTAAGTCAAAGGATGCTACTTGAAAAGAAAAAAGCTGACTTTATTTGGAACAAAGAGAAGTTCAGGTCACCTTGCTTTAAAAAAGTTTTCTATTAAAAATATGCACGTGGAGGCAAGCGAATCACACAAGAGCTCTGCCTAGAGGCTTTGCTGAGCAAGAGGATTAAACAAATGAGCGTGGGGTCTTTCAGTGGAGAAATGATTATAAAGACACTTGTGAAAACAGACCCATTTGAGCGGGACTGTGAAGGTTAGAGAATACAGGGGTTTGGGGCAAAAGGTTACATGTGGTAACAGACAGGGAGAGGTGAGCCCCAGAAAATGAGGTGTTGCTGTTCTCTCCAATCCCAGAGTTCTCATTCTCTTCTCCCAGGAAAGGTGAGATATAAAGGCCCAAGTGAAGTGATTGCTTTTCTTACCTGAAAGTCAAAGACACAACCAGAAACATAGAAAGACATGTAGGCATCAAAACACCCACGGTCAGCTCTTTATGGGACTTAGCAAATTTCTTTCGCATCCTTTTTTTTAAGCCAGAAAAGCAAATGGCTGTCTGTGAGGTCAAGCAGACTTCACAGCTGGTCTCTAGGTATGTTACTGCTGGTGTTGAAGGATAATGTCAAAGCTTCATTCCAACCCCCAGGCGCCTGGTCAAAGCTGAAGACAGCAGGTACCCAGGACAGAGGGAGCCCGGGCGGGAAGCCAGGCTTCAATGCAGTGCTCAGAAAGGACCTTTAAAACCCGTGAAGCTGTCGGGTGGTGTGGCTCAGTGGTTGAGGGTCAACCTAAGAACCAGGAGGTTACAGCTTGCTTCCCAGTCAGGGCACATGCCAGGGTTGAGGCTCGATTCCCAGTAGGGGGTGTGCAAGAGGCAGCTGATGGATGATTCTCTCTCATCATTGATGCTTCTCCCTCTCCCTTCCTCCCTGAAACCAATAAAAATATATGAAAAAAACCCACAAAAACCAACCTGGGCAGGTGCTCCCTGCCTGAGCAGCAGTTGGGGTCTCCCCCCGCTGCCTGAGCAGAGCCAGACGCGGAGAACCCGGAGGCGAGTGCCACTTCGAGGCGGCATTAGGGGTCAGTGGCCGAGCATCCCCGGCTGAACCTCGCGGTTCTGTGATTGGACATGAAATGACATGGACAATTCTACCAAGTCCAGAAGGAACTGTTAAGAGAAAAAAAAACAGTGCCCTGCTGCTTGCGGAAGTCGGAACAGCGCCACCAGGCCGGCCTGCTGCTTCCATCCTGCCCTCTGCGAGCAGCCTCCGCAGCTCTTCTTGCCCTACATTCAGGCCTTCCTCACACTCACACATGTAACCTGAATATGTGAATCGGGTAACTAAGCCTAACCCCTTCCCAGAAAGAACTGCCCTAGGCAAGCAAGACCGAGGTTTACTCAGGACACCTACTGCTGTTAATTAAACGATGGAAAAAAGTAGACATGACCTCCATCTCACCATGAGAGAGTGATTAAGTGATTCTAGAAATTAAGCAAATTATGCGAAATGTGTTTTGAGAGATTTAGTGGCACAGGAAAAATTATGCAAAACTGTATTTATACTATGATCCCTATTTTTAAAAAATATGTAACATATTTTGAAACAAAAGGAAGTGCCAATCAAAGAAAACCACGGCGCGAGGCTGAGGGGGAGGGTGACTTGTCTTCCTCCTTTCCAAGCTTAGCCACTGGGGAAGCGGGAGCCCACTTCTCAGGCGGCCTGCCCAGACACAGGCACTGACCCGTTCGGTCATTTATTTTAAAGACAGTTTTCCCTCATGTACCTGTGTGTTGTTTTGAATCGCTGTGTTGCTTAGATCATATTACCTGCTGACTTGGGATCGGGACACTGTCTAACATTGTTTTTTCCTCTTTTCTAGGAAGGACACACTAGAGGCTGAAGTCCAAATCAGGGAGACTCAGTCTGTCCGAGCTGTAACCTTTGTGCGTGTGCTCACACCATGTGCGTGTGCTCACACCATTTACACGTGCCTTGGTTTCTCTGATGAAGCCCCAACATTACACTCTCTCCTAAAACTTTGCCCTCTCCTTCCTGCCTGCCTGCCTCCCTCCCTCCCTCCCTCCCTCCCTCCCTTCCTTCTTTCCTCCCTTCCTCCCTCCCTCCCTTTCTTTTCATTTAAATAAAAGTCTCTTTGGATACTGCAAACAAAACCATGAAAAGCAAACTGATAGAAAAAACTCACTGGATACTGTCTCTGGAATTATAATTCTTAAAGTAACCTTCTTAGTAGTTAATTAACTTTTACAAAATGCATCTGAAAAAGAAAATCTTTGGAAAGCTTCTGTGACTCACTTTCCTTCCTGCAGATTTGAGGGTGATGACACCCCCCCCCCCCCAAGTTCACCCTGTGCCTGGGGATACACAATTAGTCATTGCAGCCTAAGGGGAAACAGATCTCCTGCTAGTATTTGGAACAATAGGGCAAGAAGACTCTACCTGAGACTCAGCCTTTTGTAACCAGGACAGAAGAACAAATCTTGATTTAGCTTAATGCATGCAAAAGTAAAAATTCACTGTATCTTATTTTATTATATTTGGGGATAACAAAACAGATTCAGAGCAGCTGCTGGTGTGTTAATGTCTTTCTAATTACCTAGCAGTTGAATAAGTGACTTCATTAGCAACCAGCCTGGCTATTATCTCTTTAATACAACGGCTAACATCAGGAAGGGAGCACAGGAGACTCACAGAGCACAAGAACAATGTGGGGTGCCGTGGGCCCCTGGGAAATACTATTAGAAGGTGCTAAGAACTTGGATTCTGATTCGTCAACATGCTCACGTGGAAAGTGGACATTTATGATGACGTGTTTTCCCCAAGTACCACCAAGGCCGGTGGCAGCACGGGATAAATATGTACATGAAAATGTTCACTGTCCCACAGAAAAATACTTCTTGTGCCAAAATAAAACACAGTAAAAAGATTTTTAGGATTTTCTACATAAAGGCTAACTAAGGTTACCCCATAGATAGCCAGATATTTTAAAAACTTTCTATTTGAAGTTTACCCAACTTGAGATACAGACAAGTTGGTACTCATCTATTTCACAGTATAAACAAATTAGGAGATATGAAAACCACACAGTAAAATGATTTCCCATCCATTAGCAGAATCCATCACACACTGGCTGTGAGGGTGCTGTCTCTATGGGTCTCCCTCCTGTGTGTGAGCATCGCTCACCTGGCTGTGACGGTGTTGTCTTGTGGGTCTCTCCTGTGTGTGAGCATGGTGTCACCTGGATATGAGGGTGTTGTCCTGTGGGTCTCCCTCCTGTGCATCACTGGGAGGCCTGGTAAGTACAGAGCACTGGGTGCCCCTCCGCCCCCCCCAGCCGCTGATGCCAGGGCTGGGGTGTGGCCCGTGACCCTGCATCTCTAACAAGCTCCCAGGTGAGGTTATTGCCGCTGGGGAGCTGCATCCTGAGGACAAGGTGTCCACTAACACAGGGTGTGGTGTGGGGTGGGAGGAGGGCTGGTGTATCATCAAAGTGCCTCTAAATTAGACCCCATTTCTAGTCAGACAGTTTAGGAAGTGAAGTCTGATCACGGGGAAAATTCCCAAATCCCGATTTCTCTAAGGGAAGGAAATAACAAATGCAAGGCCGGTTCAGGCTAGTTAACAGAGAGGCTCTGTGGGAGCGCCCAGGATGCCGGCTTCATTAGCATTATCCAGTGTTGCTATGGGGACCAACCGAAGAGGAGTCAGCGGCACACAGAAAATGAGGAGAGGGGAACCGATGAATTAAAAAAGCAAAACACCTGAACAGTTCTGAGACTAGAAAAGCCAAGTCACTGCCTAGTTCCTGGCATTTCTATGAATTAAGGTATGTATTCTCCTTGAACAAAGAGCTGTGGCCACACACAGCTCTCCATCTTTAGAAGGTGAACGCTCCCCTTGCAATCCAGGGAGGGAAGCAAAGGGGAGCTTTTGGGAGGAGAGGGGAGGGCACCACGGGCCCTGACTGCACACAGCGGACAGAGGACCCGCGGGGCTGTGTGGGGGTGCAGTGCGGGGAGGCAGGCTCCAGCGGCAGGTGTGACAGGGCCCTGGGGACCGAGGGAGGGAGGAGCGCAGGTGGGTGGCTGCCTCAGTGTTTCACTAAGAAGCTGCGAAGAGCCAGAGAAGAAGGGACAACCGGTGAACAAACACCAATCCTCTCCCTCCTCCAGTCAGCCTCCCGCACTCAGTTCCTGGGATTGCAACCCAGTGCCTCCGCCTTGCTTTCCAGCTCATCTCAACCGGCTGCCCCTTCCCCAGCTCATGCGGAACGTCTCCCCCTCCTCACCTTCTCACTGCGCTCAGATGCCCGCCCGTGTTTCTTTGTATTTCTTGTCTCCTCCCTCGTTTCCATCTACTCAAATCCCACCCCCACACACCGACTTGCCTTGCGAGGATCCCACTGGGAGCTTCCCCACCTGGTCGGGTGCCTTTCCTGCCCTCGCTCATTCGTGCTCATGAGCTAAACGCAGGGGTTTTGACCTGTGATCCCGATGCCTCGGGTCGCGAGGAGACCTCTGGGATGAAGGGGCAGCCACAGCGATGGCTCCCTCAGCCTCCCCGTCATCTTCCACCGAGGAGGCCTAGCTCTGATGGCTTTTATATATCGAGGTTCAGTGAAAGGTAATTTGGAAAATAGTTCCATCACTTACAAGAAAGTTTGAGAAATGCTGCTCTCTAACCTACCAAGTCGCCTGTCACTCAATGAAATATCCTTACTGGCCCTTCTGCTTTCCGCGTATACATTTTGCTCCATAAACGACACTGGAAGCTCCTTAGAATTAGCTTCTCGCTCTTCTCCCCTGTTCTCGGCTCAGCGCTCAGGAAAGGAGTGCTCTGTTGATTGGCGCATCTTTAATCCATTTCGCAAATGACCTGGTAGTTTCACACTGAGGTGGCCGGGCTGAGGTGCGGGACACAGTGCTCCTTGGCGAGTCGTCCTCCTCGCATTTCAGGAGCCGCCTTAACTCGGGGTGTGGAGCGAGTGGAGACAGGGCTTTGGGACAGCAGCACAGCAGAGGGCCGGCTGTGGAGGAGCGGAGCCTTTCCCAGGCCCCTCCACACGGGCACCCACCCCAGCAGGGCACCGTGAGCCTGGCCCGGCGGGGACGCAGAGCTCACATCTCGATCTGCCCACGCCTGCTGGGCTTCCATAACTCTGTGTACCTCAATGCACACACACGGACGGTGTACTTTGCTGAGCCACACGCACTGCAAGGACCGTTCTCTGTGCTCTCCTGATCTGTCTCTTAGGAAACACACAGCGAGTGAGTCACTCACAAGGTGGCCGCTCCCTCTGGATGATGACGACATTTGAGAGGCAGGGTTAGCCTCTCAAATTAGGGGAGGACAGGCCAGGGGGTGCCCTGTGAGTGGAGGGGCAGGCAGCTTGGACAGGACACTCCTGGAGGAGGAGCCGGGACCTTGACGTCTGTACAAGAGGGCAACTTGGGAGGCTCCATGCTAGCCATTCAACATCAAATTTCAGGTAGAATAAGCCTTGGTCCCTTACGTATAAATATAATCAAGGGTTTTCTTCTAAAATCAAATAATTAAAATCTGAAATGGGAAATGTGGAGGGCTTTCGTGGAGACGGGCGTTCCTGTTGGCTAGAGTCGGCTGAGCCTGCATTTCTAACAGGCCTCCTAAACCGTAAGCAAACCGCAATGCAGAGTCCCGCGCCACCAACGGCTATTTCCAAGGTCCTTGCCCGACTTCCTTCATTGTGGGAGCGTGCTTATCCAAGGAAGGCCAGGGTCTGGGGTTTGGGTGCTCACACTGGCTGCTGTGAGCTGCCAATGTCAGGGGTTGCATTGTGTCCCCCCAAAAAGACACACTGTGGACCTGACCCCTAGGACCTCAGAATGCGACCTTATTTGGAAACAGGGTCTTTACAGAGTTAATCAGGCTAAAATGAGGTCAAGTGCGATCATAATCCAGCGTGTCCCTGTCCTTACACACGGGACAGACACGCAGGAACACCGTGCGAGGGGACAGCGGAGGTCGGGATGTCTCCCGAGACCTTACCCCTGACTCCTAATCCCTATCCGAATCCCAGGGCTCATTACTCGCTTTTAAAATCATCTGTCGGTCTCTCATACATGACCGGATGGCACAAAGGCTTTGAAATCACTTCAGTGAAGAGGGAAACAAAGACGTTCTGGTGGCAGTCCCTGGCCACGGCTGCCTCTCACCACGGGAGGGACTGGAGGAAACAGCAGGATCCTGACGGCGGACACTGCCCTTCCTTCCTCAGACGCTGGAAGCTACTATTTTGTCTGTTTTCTGAAAGAATAGACTGGACCCCCCACCCCACGCCACTGCCTGTTTCAGGCACATGCACTTGCTATTAGGAAGGAATACATAAGCTACATTGCACACTGATCGAATGAAAAATTCTTTGAATTAGAAAAGTTCTATGTTGTCTTAACCTCAATACACTACGTAAAATAGTACCTTACTGATGTTCGCTTGTTTCAGAAATGAAAAATGTCATGCATATTAAAGAAAAATTTAAAAAAGAGTAAAAACATTCACAGGCAATGAAGTAATCTAATACAATAAACCATCAAAATGGAAGAAACCCGCCCCCCCGGTAATGGTGAGACAGGAAGGAACCAAAAATATTCTGAAAAATTGCAGTTAGGACCAGATGGCATTCACTGGAGACCTCAGAGTAAACCGAGCTACTCAGAAAAAAAAAAAGAAAAGAAGAAAAAATAAAACAGCTTATCATGAAAAAGACGCACTGCACTAGAAAGGTACAGAAAATGGGTGAAGCAGCACTTGCAGTAGATACGTACATACGTTTTCAATCAGAGACAAATTATAGCAACAAACCAGCATTCCCCCTTCTGGTTTATCAGACTAAACTTCACCCCAATTAATACATCAACATTTTAAAATAGTTTATTGCACACATACATGCATGTACACACACACACACACACACACACACACAGTTTTCAAGACTCACAGTCACTCCTTCGCAAATGATGGGGGCTTGTCTGGAAGTTGTTTGGGGAGATAGGCCTCCTCCTCTTTCTCCGCTCATTGGTCATGGGCACAGACTTCCTGTCTTGGCTACTGTGAATATGCTGCAATGAACACAGGGCTGCATGTATCTTTTCGAGTTAGTGTTTTCATATTCAGATACATGCCCGGAAGTGGAATCGCTGGTCTTAATTTTTTGAGGAGCCTCCACACCGTTTTCCACAGTGGCTGCACCAATTTACCATCCTACCAGCAGTGTACAAGGTTTCCTTTCTCCACATCCTCTCCAACACTTGTTATTTCCTGTCTTTTTGATAATAATGATTCTAACAGTGACACCACATTTATTTTGAGAATCCCAAAGAAATGGAGACCAGCCAGCTGTGAATACGGCTAACTAGAAGTTAATAACAATGGTCCCATGAATCTTCTCTAAGCTGTTGGAAAAAACCTTCCCTAAGAAACTCCTCCGCCCACAGCAGCTGTGGCTTCTGCCTGGCTCACCATTTCAGGAATGAACAGAGCTACAGAAACGGACACTTCTGACGCCGCCACACACAGGCAATGAAGACCTACATTCCTGAGGCCATGGAAGCTGAGCGAGGAATGTGAATTAAACTTTTATAGCCTTAAATAATGCAGGAACAGGTACGGTTCCCTGATTAATAAGGAGCTCAGATCGAGGGCTCTGGAACCGGCGGGAGAAAGTGGTTACTGGGGACACTTTCCATTGTTCAATTTCCAAACCTTAGTCAAGCACACCACGGAAGGGACCCAGAATAAAGAACAGAAGACACCAATTTGAAGAGTCAAGTTGCTCATATTTTGCTGATGGGGTCGGTTTTGTTGACACGGATGTTGGTGTGTTACCTGGGACATTTTAAGAGCTCTGGCTGCTGGATGAACCGGGCCATGCTGCCTGGAGGCTGTCACACTCCCCGGCAGAGCAAACAGCTGTGCTGTGGTCTCCACCCGCGCGGAGCGCTCTGCGTGGCTGCTCCCCACGCCCACGGAGGGCTGACAGGGCTGATGGGCAGGAGGGCTCCACGGTGAGCCCGCGGCTGTGTATCAGCCAGGGGTGAACGGTGTGTGGGATGGAGCTGCTGGGACCCTCTCTGCTCTTAACCAACACGATGTTTCCGGATGTTTCCGGGGGAGACATTCCGCGGAGCACTCACACCCCAGGAAGTGTTAATTGGGGGGATTTGAGGAAAAGGGAGTGTAGTCAAATATCTGGGAAACTTGCTATTTTATGTGTCTCTTGGACATTCACGGAACTTAACTTACTAAAGTCCTGCGGTAAGAATATATGCAACTTCATAGTGTTTGCAAATTATTTGATCACGAAAACACCTTTGTGTATAAGATATTGTAACACTTTGCTGTCCTATAAGTGTGAGTCCTGGGATACTGTCCTTGAAAGCGTCACGGCCTACTACATCTCCGCCCCTCCCCACCCACCCGGCTTCATCAGGAGGCAAACAAAACCAGTGAGAACTCGGGTTCCGATGAAAATGTCCCCGAGTACGACAGCAGAGAGATGACCTGCCCTCCAGGCCGCCGCTCGGCCCCGCTCCATGGGATGAAGGGAGACAGCACTGTGCTCTACTTATAGAGAGAAGCGGAACTACCGATGCCTGCGAAGAGCATGTTAACGGGGAATTAATGGTGCAGAATCTAATCTGTTCTGTGAGTACACGCTAAGATGTTTCTTCCACCAGGAAAAAGATCAAGAACAGGCCGCTTTCTCTGAGCATCAAATTCCACGTCGTCTGGGGTCATGAGGAGAAGGGTGTTATCGCTTTCTGCGGGAGGATTGTGTTACAGCCACTGATTACTCAGGATGAATGGGCAGTCTCTTCCTTCTCTTTCCTGCTCCACTTTTCATTAGCTTTTTATGTAACTTCCTCCTCTAATTCCCCCCTTTACTGAGATTATTCTTACGCAGAGCATGTCTGACGGCCACATCCATTTCGCTCTCTTGTTGAACTACATGGCACGGATGGATTGATGAGTATCGGACTGACATCCAGCACTCCATTCGCTTCAGGTGCACAGAATCTCTCACTTAGCTCTGCCTTCGTCACGTCGATGGTTCTGCACACTTTCTACCTGTAACAGAGCTATGTGTGCAGTTCTTCTATCTCCCCTTTAGGCCATGCGATCCCTGATGGCAAGGCCTACCTTGTTTTCGACTTTGTATTCTTCTGCATCTACAATACACACACTGCACAGAGCATCCGGTTCATACAAATTCCTGCAAAGCCCTAGATGGTTTGGCTCAGTGGATAGGGTGTCGACCTGTGGAATGAAGGGTCCCAGGTTCATTTCCAGTCAAGGGCACATGCCCGGGTTGCGGGCTCGATCCCCCATAGGGGGCATGCAGGAGGCAGCCGATCCATGATTTTCTTTCATCATTGTTGTTTCTTTCTCTCTCTCTCTCTCTCTCTCTCTGAAATCAATAAAAATATATTTTTAAAAATTCTGCATGAACTAAGTCTCAGTTCTATCAATAGCTCTTACGATTTGCACTATTAAAAACTGGAAAGGCGAGGGAACGGGGTCAGATGGGATCCATCCTGTTGATCTATCCATACTCCCTCCCTTGGATTGAGAGACCCTACAAGTCGTCCATTGCTGTGGTTCTCCACCAATTTCCTAACTCTACATGCCTGATTAAAATCACCCACAGGTGCAACTAGCGCATACCCGGATATGTTATTCTTTCCTCACGAACACTGGGATATGCATGCTGTGGTCTCCCTGGTGTCAACCCACCTTCACCTTACTCTGTTGATATTTGGAAAATGCAGTCAAAGGATGTTAATATAAGTGAATTCTCTCATAGACAAACCAGGAAATCTTATCACAAGTGCAAGTAACTTCTCTAACATCAGCCAGCCAGAAGCAGGAGTGAGATTTACACCCACTAAAGCCTGTCTCTGAGCCATGGCCCTGGAAAGGTGGCCCATGCCCAGGAAGTTGGTCGGGTCGCACCGCTTCCCTCACGTGGGCGCGTGCTTCCAGAGCTTCCAGAAGTGGGTCATGAACTGGCTGCTACTAATTCCAGAGCTCCCAGACGTCCCTCACCCGCCGCGGACATTAGCTGTAGGGCTGCGCACAGCTAGCTGCCCGGCTGTGGGTTACTAATAGGCAACAGTCTCAGCTATTAATTGCTTTGTAGTGGTAATTGCGATGAGCCGATACAAATTATTTTCTTTTCTAATTGGCTCTTACTGGTGAATAGCAGCTTGTTACATAACAGAAAATTGTGTTAAATAACCACAATTACAATTCTGAGGGCTTTCTTTAAGAACAACACCAACACACCACAAATCTAAGCGTTCGGATAAAAACACTAACAGAACGTAGAGCCTCTAGCCTCGCTTGGGAAGCGTTTAGGTTTCAGTTACGGAAAAACAGGAACCGGGGCAGCGTGAGGGAAACCGGGGACAGAGCAGGCTTTTCCTTCCCTTTAAAAACAAACACTTAAAAGCTGGGCTGTGCTGGCCCAGGCAACGCCCAGAGGACAGGCTCCAGTGGACCCCTCCCCCCCTCAGTGTGACGGGGGACAGACAGGGTTCTCCCATCAGCTCTGATCCCACCACCTCCCTGACAGGTCCCCGGGGAAGGCCCCAGCACAGAGCAGATGCACAGTCGCCACCGAACCAACCCAAGTGCCACCACAGCTGGCACTGTCCCAGGAGACGCGACGCGTAACAGTATTTCATACGGGACCTGGCACCAGCTACTGCTCAAGGAATGTGAGCTCCCCCAGCATCATCGTAATGATAACACCTTCCGAGTGTCTCCTCTGAATGGCCTACAAGCCGGTCTGTTCACTTTCACAGGAAAGCTAAAGGATGCCCTGGAGGAGGCCCCTCAGGCCGCACACCAAACCCACTGGACTAGGTTTCTAGGACTCTCTCTCTTCATGACACCCTCTGGCCTGTACCTCGCCAGGCCCCCAACTGGAGGACCCCCAGAGCTTCCTGCTGACTCAGCCGGCGCGCATGCCTGCATGTGGGGAGCTGGGCCTGGGTGTGCGGGGCAGCACAGTGTGGGGGTGGGGGTGACGGGATAGAGACAATGTAAAGAGGCTTTCCCAGCACATAGTTGCAATTCTAGCGCCCAGAGCCGGCAGACAGTCAGTCTGACACCCCCAGATTCCCTGAATGCCCGCAGCCTGCGCAGTTATCCCCACACATTCCCGAGCCTCCCCTGGGCTACCCCACCCTTGACATTGCTCCCCAAGGGCAGAGTCAGAGCAGGCGGTTTTGGAGTCCATCGGGTTATCTTCACACGGAAGGCAGCTAGCATGGATCAGGGCCCCGCTTTGTGACTTTCACTGTCAGTCACTCTGCAACGTATGTATTACATCTCCATTTCCACACGTTAGCAGCACGTGCAATATACGTATGCGACACAGCTACTCAATGCCAGAGCTGAAACTTAAATCGTTTCTCCAGGACGAGGGTCTGCTTCTCTGTCCACTGTCCTGTCAAACAAACGCGCTTAAAAGAGCTGCATTATAAGTTCGTTGAATAAACTTCAAACTGACCTGACCCCTGAGCTGCTGCAGTTGACTATGCGCAGCTCTGATAAGCACCGGTGGATACAAGTAACACACAGCTTGCCCCCAGCAAGCGCACTGTCTACGGGTGGCCACAGCTTCCAAGCAAACCTAGTCCGAGATGTC
>NW_005871930.1:127381-128800 GCF_000147115.1 Myotis lucifugus
CTTTCGGATTTTTCTCTTCATTTCTCCTTTGGCGCACCCACTAGTTATAGAGTATCCCCCTAGCGATCTTGTATAAGTAAATAAAGCTAACAGCGATTCCGGTTAACAAGTAACGCACAAGATCATACACCCTGGAAAGACTTATAGCTTGTCATGTGATGGGGGCATGGCTTCTCGGCGGCACACCCACTCTATATGGAGCACAGTCGCAGCAGGCCTTTAGAAGGAGCTCTGTATTTACTTATCCCTCTATGCCCTTCACCGCTCTGAAAAACAAATTTAGGGAATAATACGTCAGTTAAATCGGGAAAACAGTAACTCAGAACATAAGATGGCTCAACAGGTGTTGAGTTCCATACAGATACGCAATGCAATGTCATCATAAAAGGTTCTCTTGCTGTGCTAAATTGCCTACCAGGGTCAAGAAGATACTGGTTAAGGGTCTCCGGAACTCATGGGTGTGTGGGCGGGCGGGGAGGGCGCCAAGCCGGGTGGTGGGGGAGGGCAGGGGGTGGACCAAAGGTGAAGGACGGGGCTGGGAACCCTAAAGACAAGCCCTGCAGCTTTCAGAGTCTGGGCATCGGTCTCTGCGGTGGACCCGACAACGTGAGCGTCGAGCAGAGCCACCTTGGCTGAGACCTTCCGAACCCCTTCCCGGCGTGCGGACGCCCCCTTCCTTTCTCCTTCCCCGAGGACCCGCTGGGCGCCACCTCGAATCCTAACCGCCGAGGCCGTCCGCGAGCGACCGGGGAGGCGGAGGGACACCCGCACGCTCCCGAGGCCGCTCCCGCCAGCAGCTGGGCACACCTGTGGACTGGACAGCAGGGACCAGCCTGCAACTGGAAATCAGCCGGCAGCGCAAACTTCTCTCCCGAGGCCTCACCGAGCGAAGGGAGGCGGGGCCCGGGAGCCCGCGAAGAAGAGGACCTGCCGACCCCAGAGGGTGACTGCCCGCGAGCGGACCCGAGTGGACCCACACCCGCTCTCAGAACGCAGAGCTGGAGGCCGTGCCACCCCTTTGCCACCCCCTCCCTACACAGCCCGCACCACCCGCCGCCCGGGATCCACGCGCACCGCCGGGCCCCGCCCTTGGCCCCCTCCCGCCCATGTGGCTTCAGAGCCGGTCGGCTCCCGGGGTCCGTCCGGCCAGCGGCATCCTGGCCCACGAGAAAGGCGCAGCCCCCCCCGCGCCTCGGGGCACCGGACTCACCCTCGTTACTGACAGCCCCGGCTCCGCCGCGACCGCCGTCACCGTCTTCCCCGCCTCCGAGCGCAGCCCCCGGGGCTCTGGGAGCCGCCATTACGCCGCCGACCGGGAAAGGGAGGGCCGAGGGGCGGGGCGGGACGGACGGGAACCAATGCCAGAGCGACTAGAAGCGCACTCCCCGTCAACGTGACGTTTCCTCCACGCCCACGTCG
>NW_005871930.1:149423-179211 GCF_000147115.1 Myotis lucifugus
CTCTGGGACACTCGCTGAAGGGTGGCCGCCTCCTCCTGGGCTTCTGTGCCGTCCCCGCAGCCGCCAGCGCAGGGAGGCGCTCACAGAGGGGATCCATTTGAGTAACGGGATTCCTGTGGTCGCGTGGTGACTCGGACCCAGCGGAGTTTAAGTGTCAGCCTTACACGGTTATAGTCAGTGAGGACGGAGGGGATATTCCAAGCACTTATGGGAGCAAATGGCTTAAAGCTCTGCCAGGAGCTCGAGAAATACCCCTTTGTCACTAGCAAGAGGCCAATTAAAAGTCCTTCTCGTCGTTTATGCAGAAAAGTCCCTGCAGGCTCTTATGGGACGAGCCTTTGAACTTGGCTGAGTTCATTAAAAGTGACAGTTTCTCCGAAATGCCCGGTGTTTGACAGCTAGACCCCGTAGGAGAGGGTTCTTATTTATGCTCGGGGTTCCGCGTTTAACGGAGGCCCAGGCATTACTGGGGATGTGCCTGCACGCTGCAGGTCTACCCACATCCAGGATATAACCGGTAACTTGAAGGTCATTCTCTGAATCTTACAGAGACTTGTAAGTTAGACCAAAACAGTGCAGCCCACTGTCTTTAGGAGTCCCCAGGTTTACCAGAAAAGCCGAAAAACCAGAAGAAGGTGTGACGTGCCCAAGCAGAGAAGTGCTAACTCCACGATGGTGTCTTTTTTCCTACTGCATCTGCTCACGAAACCATGGCCCAGGGCCCAGGAGAGCCGAGTGAGGAACCTGCTGGCCTTCTGCCTCCCTTCCACCCTCCTCCTTCCCTCTCTCGTCCATCCTGTCACCACATCCTGTGGATTCCACCGTTGGCGTCTCTCTCCCTCTGCCCTCTCCTTCCCACCCCAGTGTTGCTCATGTGGCTGCAGGCTCATGTCCTCCCTCAGCACTTCCCATCACAAGCTGAGGGTCCAGCTCCACAGGCCGCCCGCTCCCAGCCCACCCTCCCGCGAGCCAGGGGCTCCGACTTGGTGTGAAGCTGTGACTGCCCGGCATCGTTGTCACCAGTCACTCGGCATGGACGGCCTGGATCCACCTTCTCTGAAAAGGCTCGCAGGAGTTTCACGGTCTAGACCTTGTCTGCGCTTCCCAACCCCCCAGTCGGCTCCTCAGCACGTCCCTTGTACGTCAGCCTCAGCAGCAGGTGCCCCTCGCCTGTACCCCGACCTTCTCCACCTCAGCCCTGCTGTCCTGCGCCTGGACCACCACCCCCTCCCTTTCTTCCTTGTCCGGTCACTTTTCACACTCGGTCGCTGGAGCCAGGTGCTCCTTAGCAGCTGGGCAGGGGCTCCGTTCTCTGAGCTGCTGTGGTGTTTTTCCTCTAAACAATGATTCCAGAAGTGACCTGGCCACAGGCTGCACACTGTTGCAATGTTGGGGACCCAATAGAGACCTGCCAAGCAGATGACATAGGTGTGCATCGCGAGAGGAGGGTGCTTCGTCGTCCTTGAAAAGTCCAGGCCTCTGGGAGCAGGCCAGCACGGGGCGGAGCCTGGTCTGAGGCCTTGGGGCAGGGAGAGGCCGTCTCCAGGGCCTCACCCTCAGCGAGGAGGGTGTGGATGAGCCGGTGGCTGCCTGCCTGGTTGCCAGGCTGCTGGGACCAAAGCACGTTGAGTTGCTGTGGTTTGCGCGCATGTCCTCCCACAGAATTGCGAGCTGCTTTCAGAGGAAGGGAAACCAACATGACTGGGCTCAGCCACAGGGAATGATACCCTGAGAAACCCGTGTGCCCCCGGCCCAGCATAAAGTCAGACCTACTCACTATGGAAATCCAGGAAGACGGAAAAGTGTGTGTGTGTGTGTGAGTGTGTGCGGGGATTATATGTTTCATTACCTCCTAATGAAAATAGCTGTCTCTTATTTTTTAAAAACCTTTTTTGTGTGTAAATTTTTAATTAAAAAACATACTGTATATAATTTCACAACCTTACTTCTTTTCTGTGCTGTAAACGTTCCATCATAACCTCTTAGTACAGGTTTGAATGGCGACATGAACTTCCTTTGAATGAATGTCTTGGCTTATTTACCCAATCCCACTGTTAGGGAATGCTCAGGCTGTTGTGCATTTCCTTCCTTCCTTCCTTCCTTCCTTCCTTCCTTCCTTCCTTCCTTCCTTCCTTCCTTTCTTTTTTAAAAAAATATATTTTATTGATTTTTTTACAGAGAGCAAGGGAGAAGGATAGAGAGTTAGAAACATTGATCAGCTGCCTCCTGCACACCTCCTACTGGAGATGTGCCTGCAGCCAAGGTACATGCCCTTGACCGGAATCGAACCTGGGACCCTTCAGTCCATAGGCCAACGCTCTATCCACTGAGCCAAACCGGTCAGGGCCATTTTCTTTCCTTGTAAATAAAACTACATCAGGTATCTTGTATAGCGTGTGTGCGTGTGTGGTGTTTAATGATCTTGATGGCCAGGTTATAGCATTAAGGATGTCAGTAATTTTTCGTGAACTTTATTTTGCAATCAACCCAACATTTATTGAGCTCCAGCCACAACCGGAGAATTCATCTCTTCCACAGGCAGATAGGGAGTCTCCAGATCTGTACTTGTGAAGACTGCATCTAGCATTTAGACAATGTTACATCCTATAAGGAACATTTAAACAACATTAAGTCCTGTCAGTAACATCTAAACAATGTTACATCCTGTCAATAACATGGAAGCAATGCTACCTCCTATAGGTAACATTTAAGCAATGTCACATCCTATAGGCAACATTTAAGCAATGTTATGTGGTTTGTGTGGTCTCTCTTGTGGAAAGTCATGCTTTGTGAGCTAAGAGAGGAGCATGCTTCCTGGCTCATTGATAAAGTGCAGTTGTAATTAAACAAATGTAGAAAATGAATACCATTTCTAGTCCTTTGCTGCCATATATACTAGTAGCTCGTGGAGGAGTAAATGCCAGTCTCCAGCTTGGCGCGCCTGGAGCCGGAACGGTTGTCTTGATATGTAGTCAGTCAGCGAGTTTCAACCTTTCTCATCTCACGGCACATAGACTAATGACGAAGATCCCGCAGCACACCAAAAAATGTATTTTTTGCCGATCTGACAAAAAAAAATAGGTATAATTTTGATCCATTCACACCGGCCGGCTATTGTGTTGGCTGCTGTCATCTTTTATTGGACAGGCTCGGGGGAAAGAGGTCCATGCCCTGACCACGTGGCCAGGGTTGGGGGTTTTGGACATCCCTGCGGCACCGGTGGGGATGGCTGCAGTGGACACTAGCTCTGTGTCCGCTGCCTCCTTTACTCACGAAAGGGAGACCTATCGAATAGCCCCACCCGAGTAGCCCAGGGGACATCATGACAAGTGGGGGGCGTCGCAGAATTCACGTCATCGGTGCCTCAGGAAGCCAGCGCATCGAGACAGAGTCGCTCGGCTCTCAGCAGCATGGAAGGGCCGCCTCGCTGGGAAAACGGCGGCCGGTTGAGTGGTTAGGACTGTAGTTCTCCATCCTGCACTTCCTGCAGGTGCGGTGTCATGGCGTGGGTACTACTCTTTCCCCCTAAAGAACGTAGAAAGGCTTGGCCGTCTCCCTGGACGATTCTGAGGGAAGTGCGCCATCCCCGCCGCCCTGGTTTCTGTGCATCGTTGCCAGCTCTTCAGCTGGAGGCGGGTGCTGTGCTCGGTCCTCCCCAGCCCCTCGGATGACGTTATTCCTGAACACCCGCTCGCTGACTCAGTCACGGGGTTGGCAGGAACCGGAGGGCGATCACTTTGTTTTGCCAGGACAATGTGTCCTTCACCCACATCCCACGTTCTGTATTGGAATTGGCAATTAACTTTCCAGTTGGCATGATGTTCTAAAGGATGGTCGGCTCCCGGAATGGCCCAGCGATCTACATCACCCCGAATGTGGCTGAGCTGACGGACAAACATGTCTGCCAGAACCGAAGCTGCTCTCGAAAACGGCCTCGACGCTAAATGTCATGCAGCTCATGACTTTATGTCGACAAGTCAGAAATGTCTATTTATTTTCCTAGTATGAGTTCCAAGTAAGAAGCATATCTGCTCATTTAAAGTGGTTTCTGACTCCTTCGTGTGTGAGCCTCCTCCCTTCGTGGGAGCTGTAACTGTGAGTCTACGACAGAGCAAACTAGCAGCTGGAGAAGCTGCACTGAACGCTGTCTGCTGACTTGCCAACATTTTGCTAAAAAATTACCCCTGTGGGCTTTAGACTCTTCTCTTTGTTTTGATTAAATGCAATTTTAAAGTGGCCTTATTTCATTGATTTACACTTTGTTATTGTTGCAAAGAGAATTCTGTACAAACTCAGCCACTTGGTACATAGTTGTGGTAGCAAAGGCATGCATCCAAGTGCTTACTGTGCTGTCTCCTGCAAAGGCCAGGACAGTTACTGTGAAAGTTGGTGAAGAGGAACAACTGTAGCACAGTAACAACTGAAACATGATACTTCCCGTTCCTTCCCAGACTCGGTAGTCTTGGCATTACTATTGCCACTGGCATTGGTAGCCCGTGTGATCACAGATCTCGCCTGGAAACATGTTTACATTCTTATTACATCATCGAGTCTCCATTGATCCTCACGGGATCTTAGTTTAAACAAATGATGCTCTCATATTGCACTCCTTAAGACGTATCCTTTAGCTTGCTGGATGTAAACTGTAAATGCCTTCTTCTTCTTCTTTTTTTGTTTTTGTTTTTAGACTTTTCATAAGAGTGTATCTGAGCCAATCAGAGGTCATATGCAGGGGAGAAAGAGCTCAAACGCTCCTGAGAAGCACAGTTTCTCAGCCTGGTTTTTGCATTTGAAATTAAGAAGGGATGTCAGTGTATTCTTTTAAAAAATATATATGTTTATTGATGTCAGAGAGGAAGGGAGAGGGAGAGAGAGAGAGAGAAACATCAATGATGAGAGAGAATCATTGATCGGTTGCTCCCTGCACGCCCCCACCCTGGGGATGGAGCCTGCAACCAGGCGTGTGCCCTGACCGGGAATCTATCCGTCACCTCCTGGTTCATAGGTCGACGCTCACCCACTGAGCCAGGCCGGCCGGGCTGTCAGTGTATCCTTAAGAGGCAGCCTTGGGTACGTGCGGGGCGTCTGTGACAGGGACGGTAGGAATGCGTGCACCCCATTTGTTTGCAGTTGAATCGAAACAGAACCTCCTCAATGCCGTGCGCGAAGAATCGCCTACACACGGCCCCTCCGTCTCTGCGACTTGCACCTCGTCACACCACCACGCGGGTCTCGGGGGGCCTGCTGCATGGCACGGGGGCCCCATTATCACCACCATGACTGTCGCCCTTGATGGGAAAGCTGTAGCGAGTCCAGAGCATGAAGTCTGTGTGTGAGAATTGCAGCCGCAGGAGCCAGCTGGGCGGACCCTGGTTGTTGCTTCTCTTTGTGGGGAGTTTGTGAGACGCTGGGCGCGCTGCGTGGAATGGCCTCATTGTCCGGTTCCGGGCTGGTGACGGACACAGAATGGAAGTTATTTTTTCTGTCGTTTTTCTAAGATTTGAGCTGAGCCCGTGTTTTGTGGGAATAGAGCGCTTGAGAAAGTAAAATTCCTTATTCACTCCTCGGTCTTTCAGTGGGTTTTGCTTTATTTTTGCTAGTTTTCCCCATCTCAGATGTGCTGGGCGCCCTGTGACTGCAGGCGAGCTGGAGTCGGTGTGGAAAGCGCAGCGGGTGGTGCTCTGGGTCGGGCGTGTGGTCCTTCGTCCACGCCTCGTGGCTGCTCCCCCGTCCACCCTGCCCCCTCCACGCCCGACGTGGGTTCCTTCCGGACGGTCACATCTGTGGAGGTGGTCGGGCCACAGAACCCACATGTGGCATCTCAGCTTTTACCCCAAACCTCTCCTTCCGGCCGAACTTTCCTCATTATTGAAAAAGACACCGGCTTGGTGAGAACCACGGCGCTCTGTGACAGGCGGTCAGAGGCCCCGATAACGGAGCGTGTGGTGGCCGATGGGACCCCTCACGGTGTGACGCCCTTGGGCTGCCTCACCTCTCACTCCTCCCGGCTGGGACCCCCTTCCGCTGGGACCTCCTCCCGCTGGGACCCCCTCCCGGCTGGGACCCCCTCCCGCTGGGACCTCCTCGTGGAAGGGAACTTGGGAAAGGACTCTCACTCCAGCCTGGGACTCAGAGGTGCGCATCGGTGAAGAGCTGCAGACACTGGGGGTCCCTCTGCACCTCGAATGGGCCTGCCTTCCCTTTGAGCTAAAAATGAGATGGGTCCTGCTCAGCGGCTGAGCATCGGCCTGTGAGCCAGCAGTCATGGTTCTGCTCCCGGTCGGGGCACAGGCCCGGGCTGCAGGCTCGTTCCCTAGCAGGGGTTGTGCAGGAGGCAGCCGGACCATGATTCTCTCTCATCATGGATGTTTCTCTCTCTCTCCCTCTCCTTCCTCTCTCTAAAACTAATAAAATATAAAACGAAAACGAGACGGGTCCCCTGCAGCTCTCTGTGCCCGCCCCCCTCACCGGGGACGGTGTGCGTGCTGCGACATCAGCCCCTTTTCCTACTCTGAGGAGTGGCTGTGTTGGAGGCTTGGGTACCCAGCGTGCATCACTTCATCCTCTCCCTGCGGGCCTGTAGGACGGAGGTTATTGTTGCCATCATATAGGGGAGGAAACTGAGGGGCTACTGAGGGGGATCCCCAACGCCAAGTTGGATGCCACAGCCCCGGGCTTTGGCCACTGGTCTGTCCTGGCTGCGGGCAGCGCTGTCCTGTAAATCGGCCCCAGAGACGCACCGCACCGTCAGCAGGAGCGGCTCCGGCGCCCTCCGGTGCAGAGCCTGTCACCCCCACGCCGCGTGCACGTGCCTGTGTGCTGAGCGCACTGTAAGGAGGGCGAGCTCCGCCCGCACTGGATGATTCTGGAAGAGCACACAGTTCCGCCCACACGCCTTCCCAGGTCCCCGGCCCCCGTCTGGCTGGGCCACGCTGCGCCTTGGGGTGAAGCCGTGGGTGCCTGGGTCTGGCTCAGGCTTAGGAGAAGGCGGCTGGGAAGTGGCTCTGGGCGTGTGGAAGCCCCAAGAAGGGGCTGTAGTCACACAGGGGCTTCATTATTTATTATTTTTAAAAACCCTTGTTCCTTTTTGGGGGTTTTTAAATATATTTTTACTGATTTCAAAGAGGAAGGGAGAGAGAGATGGGAGCATCAATGAGGAGAGGGAATCATGGATCGCTGCCTCCTGCACGCCCCACACTGGGGATCCAGCCCACAACCTGGACACGTGCCCTGACCGGGAATCAAACCGTGACCTCCTGGTTCATAGGTCAACGCTCAACCCCTCAGCCATGCGGTCGGGCTGTATGCTTCTTATAATGCTGTTCGCTCCTCCTTTTAAAAAATTTCCTTTGTGTTTCTTTTCTACGGCAACGTCCTCATCCACTGAGGGGCCGGGCCCGAGCTGGCCCGTGTCGGGAGTGACCCGTGTGCTGGGGTCCGGCCTCTGGAAGGCCCGAGGGCTGGAGACGGGGTTGTTCTGGGTTTTCCGCCCTCAGTGCTGCTTACGTCAGCCTCGGGCTCAGCGCAGGACCCAGGAACAGCGGCAGATGCAGGGGAAGCCGGGACCGGATGTCCTGGTGGCGGGGGCCAGGGCGCTGTCCTGCAGGCGGCAAGACTGCCTCCCTCCCACTCCAGGACGAGTGCGTCCCCAGTGCCTGCCACCTGCGGGAGCCATCTCCATGCGGAGATGCGCTAGCAAGCGGCCCTTCTCAGGCCTGGGAGCGAAGGTGTGCGCGGCTCTGCCGGCATGCGGAGCCCAGCAAGACCAGCAGTGGGGCATCGGGGGGCGCGGCCCTGCGGCCAGGCCTGGGCCGCACACGGCGCCAGCGAGCCAGTCAGCCTCCGCGTGCTCGGCCTCCTCAGCTGTAAGAAGGGCTGCTGGCCACCGGCTCAGAGCCGGACTTGAAAATGAACCGAGCGGACACTGGCCCAGCACTCAGCACGGTGCCGGGCACTGTCCCGGGGCTGGTTAAGATCCCGGAGGAGGTTGACGATGGTGGATGCTTGCTGGCCTGGCTGGGCAGGTTTCTCTGTGTGAGGCTGATGTGCAGCGCAGCCCGGTGTCATGGATTCCGAGAAGGTGTAGCACCCAGGGGCTCGCATGGTGAACTTTATATCGCATTTCCCTTCTCGCGTGTCTCCAGCCTAAGCCCAGCATTTCCCGTGCCCATCATCGCGTGAAGTCCCTCCTATTTTGATTCCCTTGTGAGCCTACGCATTCTGCCTTTCTCCACACACTTTACTATCTGAAAACCATACGTGTCTCAAAATCAATGGCTGTCGTTAATGCCGTGTCTCCCCCCATAAAGCTCTCGCTTAGTTAATGTCTTTAGAAAATCGATGTTGGCTTTGAGTAGTGATTCATGGGCCCACACCAACGCGCTTGCATGTCTGAGTTTGAGGAGGGGAGGGTCCATGTCTGGGGGTTAAGAAGGCCCAGCAAAGCGGACCCTGAGGCCAGAGCCTCCCCTGCGTCCACAAGCCCCCGGGCCCCACCGCACCCCAGCCCTGGGTCCACGTCCCCCTGGGCCAGGAGCCGAGCCCCATTACCACGGAGTCGCATTTGTATTGACGTGAACTTAGCGGTCATTTCCTTAAGAAACCAGAACCGGTTTAGGATCCGGGAAGGTAGCCGGCCGGGCTTCTTACCCAGGGGCCCCTGCGACAACTCCAGAGTCTCCGAACTCGGATGAAGAACATCCCCTTGGCACTAACCCTGACCGAACCCCGTCTCCTTCCGTCATGAATGGGCAGCGGGGGGCGGTGTGCAGCGTTTCACATCTCACTCTTACAGAAGGCACCCCTAGAACCTGTTGTTCTGTGTTCACAGACAAGCACTGTATCTTTTTTCAGTATTTTGATAGCAACGTTTCAATATAATTGTGTTCCTTTGTCATCCCCTGGTTTTGTGGGTGTGGTTTTCTGTTTGTTTTTGTCTCTTGATTCTAAAAACACGGTTCCCTGGGCTTCCCCAGGTTGCCCCGGTTCTGGCTGAAACCGTGCAGAGCACTGCCGTCTGGTACTTGCCCGTCTGGGTCCTGGTCCACAGCCGCCCTCTGCCTGCAGCTGGACAGCCCAGGGCGGACTCTGAGATGCAGCCACTGGGTTCTGTCCTGTCGCTGGGTTCTGTTCTAGATCTTTGACTCAGGCTGTTTCTCTGAATGGTCTTCATGTTTTCTTTTTTTTAAAAAATATATTTTTATTGATTTCAGAGAGGAAGGGAGAGGGAGAGAGATGAAAGCATCAATGATGAGAGAGAATCATTGATCAGCTGCCCCCTGCACGCCCCACACTGGGGACCGAGCCCACAACCCAGGCATGTGCTCTGACCAGGTATCGAACTGTGACCTCCTGGTTCATAGGTCGACGCTCAACCACTGAGCCACGCTGGCCTGCTGGTCTTCATGGCTCGAAGGAGGAGACTTCTCTAGCTCGCTGCCTCTCCCTGTCCACACAGACTCCAGGGGAGCGTGGACTCCTGACAGTCACCTGGGAAGGCGGATGCTGGGAGACAAGACCCAGAGGGCAGAGAGCAGGGAGCCCTGGATGCGGAGGCAGGAGGGCAGCACGCACCTCAGATAACAGGGGCCCCGGGCGGGGGCGGGGGGAGGCCCAGAAATGAGGTGGGGAATGGCCCGTCAGGGAATCGGACGGAGATGGAGAAGTGATTACACTGAGACTCCCGCCTGCCCTGATGGAGACTCCTCCGCATCAGGATCCTCGATCCTCCTGGAACCTCCCGTGTGGTTAGGAGGTCGTCGCTGGGTCTTTAATTGCTAGAGTTCAGCCTGCAGCGTCTGTGACGCTGGCTTTCGGGGCGGTCCCTCCCTCCCAGGTGCCTCCCTCATTTCAGTTCCGACGTGGTCCTCCCAGATTCTATACCTAAAGGGTGAAAATAGGCAAGCTGTTGGCTTGTAGGAAATGTCTCCTTTTGAGGGTGTTGGGAGGCACTGAGCAAAGGATAGAAATGCAGGAAGTCATTGCAGGGAATAAAAAAGTAGTTTATTTCGGGAATTGTAGAACCCAGGTGTGGATCTCCTTGAATTCAAACCCCCAAAACATGTTTTCCTTACCAGTTGGGGAAAATAGTTGTGGTGAAAATCTAAATTTATGTGGAGTTCAGTCTCCAAGAAACAGAACTCCCTGCTCTGCTGTGCAGGTTGCTAGTGTCAACACGAATTCAGAGGGAGGATCCTCTCAGTTGGGGACGAGGCGGCACATCTACCCATCGTTAGGCAAGAACCACGCACCTGCCAGTGTTGTCACGCCTGGATCTCGGGTAATGAAACGCTGCCGGGTATTTGTGGCTAAGGGACGAGCACGAGATCTTAGTCACGTGCCATCGGCAGGGAGATGTGCGTACACAATGCCCTGGGGCTTCTTGAGAAAGACTGGCAGATACTTAAAAACCGTTTCTAGCCCTAACCGGTCTGGCTCAGTGGATAGAGCGTCAGCCTGCGGACTCAAGGGTCCCAGGTTCGATTCCGGTCAAGGGCATGTACTTACTTGTGGGTACATCCCCAGTAGGGAGTGTGCAGGAGGCAGCTGATCGATGTTTCTTTCTCATCGATGTTTCTAACTCTCTATCCCTCTCCCTTCCTCTCTGTAAAAAAAAATCAATAAAATATATTTTAAAAAAAACAACAAAACAAAACACGTTTCTATTTGTGCTCCTGGTTTCCCTGTCATAACCTTTCTTTGGAGAAAAGGTTAAGCTTATCTAAATGACCGCAAATTCTTGATTTCCCTGTCATACCCTTTCTTTGGAGAAGATGTTAAGCTTATCTGAATGACCGCAAATTCTTAACCACGAAGTAACAAGAAAGTGGGCTGGGAGGAAGGTATGCCCGAGGCTGCCTGGAGCGCTGGTTGTCAGATATTCTTTCTGTGCGAAGTTCTTCCAGTTACGCCGGGAGGACGGCTTAGGCTCTGGAATCCCGCCTGCTACTTGGTGCTCCTGAAATCGGGGTGACTGGGCAGGAGGGGGTGTCAGCTCTGCAGGGTTATTAGGGACAGCCTGGGGAATCCTGTGGGACGACTGAGGCCCTGGAACGTCTGTCCTCTAGGGCCAGGGACTGAAACTTGCCCCCAGGCGCGCCTCAGAAAGGCTGATTTCACAGGTCTTGGCTGGTGAGGTGTTCCCTCTCCAGCTGCGGCCCAAAGCCCAGTCCCTCTGTGCAGTCTCCGCGGGCTCCTGCTGCACACACTGCTCTGTGCGAAATACTGCCACGCTCTGATTCTATTTTATTCATTGTTTATTTTTTATTAATCCTCACCCGAGGATATATTCCCCTTGATTTTTAGAGAGAGTGGAAGAGAAAGGGAAAGACAGAGAGAAATATCGATTGGTTGCCGCCTGCAAGTGCCCCGATCAGGGCCCCGGGCTGAGGAGGAGCCTGCAACCAAGATAAGGGACCCATTGGTCCGCAGGCCAACGCTCTATCCACTGAGCCAAGCTGGCCAGGGCCCGTGCTGTGATTTTAGATGTCGGAGCTTGGGGCTGGCTGCAGGGCTCCTGGCTGTGGGAGGCACACTTTATCCTGTTAGAACATTACATATGCCCGTCTACTTCTCTCACGTTCCATGTCAGAAATAAACACGTGAGCACACCCTGACAGCCTAGGCCGTGTAGGAGACGTTAGATGGCCTCGAGTAACATCGTCGTAAACACAGTCGGACATGCTTGCTGTCGGCCCCGCCCGCCCCCTTTGTGGTTCTTCTCCCAGGGAACGACGTTCTGTGACTTTAGAGGAGAAATCGGATGAAAGGAAGCATTCCCATGCAAACCACGTTTCTGCACCACCCCTTCCGTGCAGCCGTGAATGGCGGGGGCAGGGCTCACTGGAGAGGGTGAGATGGGGGCCTGACGGAAGTACGACAACTCCGTCCAGGGGCCCTGCCAGCGTTCTGTGTAGACTAAGTTATTGAGGGCTGGGAGGTCCGTCTCGGGTTGCTCACCCCTGAGTAGTCAGCCTGGGCGGCTGAACCTGGAAGAGGCCTGTGTGGTCTGGGAGTAGTCACATGGCGTATTGCAAGCCCCCGCCCCGTTCCCGCACTGCACACGCATGCCCGTGGCGTTTCACCTGAGACACACCAGTCTCAGGTTGAGCGTGGGAGTGTCGGTGGGCATGGGTGCATGGTCTGTGTTGCTTAAAAGAGATCGAAGGGCCCTAGCGAGGTTGCTAAGTGGTTAGAGCTGACCTATGAACCAAGAGGTCAGGGTTCGATTCCTGGTCAGGGCACATGCCCAGACTGCGGGCTCGATCCCCAGTGTGGGGCGTGCAGGAGGCAGCCGATCCATGATTCTCTCTCATCATTGATGTTTCTATCTCCCTCTCCTTCTCCCTTCCTCTCTGAAACCAATGAAAATATATATTTTTTAAAAATCTAACGATGACATTGAGACCTGTGGAAAGAGGTCTGGGATGGGGTCTGTCTTTCACACCTTCCGCCTTATCCACCTGCCAGCCCCACAGGCTCCTGGTGGTCGCAAGCATGGCACGGGCAGGCGCGGAGCGCGGGGGCTCCAGAGCCGTGGCATTCCCGGGAGGGCGTGATTCCAAAGTCCCTGGGCTGGAAAGACAGTGGCTTGCAAAACCACCAGTGTGTTTTCTCAGCTGCGCCAGAAACCTGGCGAGGGAGTGTTCGATGATTAGTCTTGGCACCGGGGCTCCGAGCTTCCCAGTCTATGGCCGCTGCCCTGGCTACTGGCTGCCCCGGCCGCCCGGGGAGACCTCGTCCTCCCAGGCCGGAGTCAGGTTGCAGCTGCGAGTCAGGTTGCAGCTGAGTCAGGTTGCCTGTGCCATCCGCACGGGCAGATGCCAGGAGGCCTGGCAGGCTCCAGCGTGGCCTTTGCATCCTCGCGGAGCCATATGGTGCTGAAATGTCAGCCTGTTCCTGAGTGGGGGCCACGCCTGGGGGCCGGAGAGGGAAAACAGACCTCCCATCACGGTCCCCTGAGGCCCCTCAATCCCAGGCCCCGGCTGTACCCCACGGGGGCTTGAACCAACATCTGTTGAGCTGCTTAGACTGTGGGAGGTGGCAGAAATAAAATGAGACAATCAGATGTTTCGTCCCGGCATGGATCGTGCCTCCGGGGTTCGTGTATCCTGCATGTAATAAACTGCCAGTGGAGGAAGGTGACACGCGTGGCCAAGTCACAGTAGAATTTCACGGGAGGAGACTGTCTTGGAACCTGAAGAGGGTGAGGACACCCCCCCCCTCCCCCCCCCGGGATGGCAGCAGCCTGAGCGGTGGTTGCAGGGACCGTAGGAGAGACCACGCCTTCGCTGGTGTCCGTCCAGCTCCTTCCTGCCGTGTCCTCGCCCGTGGTCTTGGCGAGCAATTGACGTCGTGCCTGGAGAGGCTGACACTCTGGGTCGGAAGAGAAAACATACAGGGGCTTGAGCAGATGATCCCGACCGAAATGTGCACAAGTGCTAAGTGACGGAGGCCAGAGGGCCTGTGGGAGGCCAGCGGGGGGAGAGGGGATGACTGATGTGGTTCAGACGGGGTTGGTCCTGGCCGGCTTCCTGAGGAGGTGGCTGGGCTTGGGTTTGGCCCATGTGGCTGGTCTCAGTCCCACTCTCCGGGGCTTGACAAACACACAGTTTGCTCATAGCACAGGGTGCCCGCCTGGCCGGAAAGAACAGGAGAAAAAAGCAGAGAGGCATGAACTCAAAGACAGTTTCTTTCCACTCATACTTTCCACTCAGATTTTGAGATGTGCCCTTAAATGCATAGCATTCAATCAGTCAGGTTCCATTTAAACCTAGGAAGAAGACAGGCCGCCGTTTCGTATTTGGACAGAAAGGTGTTACAGCTAGAGAGAATTATTGGCTCAAATGGGTCTTTGTTGTCTTTTTATTTATTTATTTTTAAAATATATTTTTATTGCTTTCAGAGAGGAAGGGAGAGGGGGAGAGAGAGAGAAACATCAATGATGAGAGAATCATGGATCAGTTGCCTCCTGCATGGCCCCCATGGGGGATGGAGCCTGCGACCGGAGCGTGTGCCCTGACCAGGAATTGGACCGTGGCCTCCTGGTTCGTAGGTCAACGCTCAACCGCTGAGCCACGCCGGCCGGGCTGCTGTCTTTTTAATTCAGACGACTCCTTCCTGCCTTGGTTTATGACAATTCAGAGATTCGCTCTGATTTCACTTAACCACACTTGACCATATGTCAGCTCAGCTATTTGCAGCGTTCCCAGCAGCTGTGTGCGCGTGGCCACGCGGTGACATTTGCGGGATCGGGCACACAGGAGCCAGCCCGCCCTGTGGCACCGACTGGGGGGGCCTTGTCTGTGCCTGGGGAGCAGCCCCGAGCTCTGCAGCCCTAAGGGGAGTGGCCTTGAGTCTCAAAGGTGTTCCTTTTCTTCTTAAACTATTTTTAAACTTTGAAGTAATTTTAAAATTACAGAAACATGGCAAAAATCATGCAGAATTCCCTTACATCTGTCCCTCACCCCACTTCCCCAATGAACACCTTACCTACCACAGGAAAACCATCACCCCAATGCACCCACCCTCAGAGGGAGCCTCGTGCTCGTCCACGAAGACACGGGGGGGGGGGATGTGCTCTACTGCCCTCGTGCACAGTGCGCCCTCCTCTCCTCGTGCGTGCTCGTGTCTGTGTCCGTGCCCATGTCTGTGTGGGTGCCCGTGTCCGTGTGCGTGCCCGTGTCCATGGGCGTGCCCGTGTCTGTGTGTGTGCCCGTGTCGGTGGGCGTGGGTGCGTGACGTGGTTTTAGGCGGAAGGTTTCCCAGCAGGCCGGCCGGGACAGCAGGTGTGGAGGACACCACAGAGGGAAACAGCCACCAGCAGAGAGTGGCTTTGTGTGTGTTACAGCCCTTCCCATTTTCTACGCTTTTTAAATTAAAACCTGCATATTAGACAAGCTTCCTTTTTCTTTTTCCTCTCTCAGTTTTGTTTTACAGCTTGGAAATTTTGCAAACTTTTGATTTAGGTTTACACCACAGTGAGGCAGAAGCTTCCGAGAGGGTGTTGAATTTACAGGAAACGGGCCCAGAGAATTCCGCTGTCACCCTGCGGCGATGGTGTGTGACGAGGGAGAGTCCGGTTAGTGCGAGGCTGCCGCCCGTGCCCGGTTCTCCGCTGCTGGCTGGTGCTCAGGTGGTTCTCGGGCAGGTGACCTGGACTCAGGAGGGACGTGGAAGGGAGTGGGCAGGGGTGGCTGGTGCTTCTTGTTTTCTGCACCCGCTGGCCTTTTCAGGTGACCTTCCAGATAATACTGAAAAAGCAACACTTTTCAGTTTTGCATCATTGTATTTTGGGACACTTTGGAGTGGTTTAAATTTTTTGGAAAGAGGGATAGAACGCTTTGAAAAGAGAGTTAGGGAAAGCTACAGAGTGTGTGCGTGTGTGTGTGTGTGTGTGTGTGTGATGGTGAATTTTATTCTAGATGCTCTGTAATCCAGTCTGCATGCCGCTTCATCCAGGCCGCACGCTGTCAGTTGGGTGATGTAACACTGAATGCTTGCATCCATGGCTTTCTTTTGATTAAAGAAGGTCATAGAGGTCATAAGAACTTGCTTTAGGGAATAAAATTTAATAAGTAAATTGGGCTGTAATTGGGTCTTGGAATAAATTTATTGTCCTTATGTAATTTTTCCATTCAGAAAATATTTCTTCTCTCAAGCACTTGCTACCTATATGGTACTGTGCCAGGGAACTCCGGACAGACGGGTGGATGGGTGGATGGGTGGGTGGGTGGGTGGATGATTGATTGATTTCAATGTCCTGGTTTTGACAAAAGCATAAAGAAGGTGAGGAAGGCAAAGCCTGTTGACTAATAAAGAGCCATTGACCTCCATGGTGTTGTTCAATCCCGTCCATCTTTATCGATAAGCTGGAGGCATGTTACTTGGAGAGGAAAGGCGTCAGTATGAAGAGCTCCAACCGGAATACTTATATCTTAGTTAAAGCAAACTATGTCTTAGTGAAGGCGGAATTGATTGGCCGAGGATGTGAGTAAATTACACAGAAAGGACTTCATTGATTAAGTAAACAAAGCTTGTATTTTTTTTTTAAAATATATTTTATTGATTTTTTACAGAGAGGAAGGGAGAGAGATAGAGAGTTAGAAACATCGATGAGAGAGAAACATCAATCAGCTGCCTCCTGCACATCTCCCACTGGGGATGTGCCCGCAACCCAGGTACATGCCCTTGACCGGAATCGAACCCGGGACCTTTCAGTCCGCAGGCCGACGCTCTATCCACTGAGCCAAACCGGTTTCGGCATATTTTTATTTAAAATGCATTCGTGTATAGATGATTTAAGGGTGAAGTACGTTTTTCGGAAAGCAAGGGTGAGTCCTGATGAAAGAAATTACCGAAGTGAACATCGTCTCGTCATGGAGCCCTCCTGCCACCTGGGAAAAGGCCCGTGCCTCATCGAGCCACCAGCCAGGCATTTTCTCATGGAAAAGTGAAGGGATTGGGAAGTACCACTTGGTAGTTGCAGAATAGCCCGGGACGTGAAGCCCAGCACAGGGGAGTGTCGTCGGTAACACTCCAGGAGCTATGTGTGGGCCGTGGGCACTGCACGTATCGGTGGGAGCACGCTGTCCAGTAGACGGTTGTCTATCCACTGTGCGGTACACCTGAACCCGACACAAAATGATACTCGATGTGAGTGAAATGGAAAAGTAAGTAAACAATTAGGGTAACACACAGGAGGTTTTGCAACCTGCCTCGCTGCGCTTACCCTTCTAGAAGCCACTTCTTGATGTTCCCGGTCTTAGCGGTGCTGTCTGTTACAAGGTGTAAAAGCTGTTTGACGCGAGGAGGAACCACACTCCTGCAGGTCGCTGGGTCTGTTCCCGCAGGTGAGCCCGCCGCGCCCCGAGTGGCATCCTTTGCGCTCCCTGCGCCTTTAGGTGGAGGACCTGGAGGGTGTTGGATGAGGGATTCTCCTCCCCGTCACGCTCTCAGTCCCGCTGCAGGCCGTAGGGAGGGGAACGTTGTTCTGTTGCCCGGGCTCAGGCCCTGTTCTTGGTCTTTAGCGTGAGACGGAATTATAAAGGGAGTCCGCCTAAGCAGCGTTGAAATGATTCCGGAGCATTGTCAGAAGGGAGGAATGAAAGTAGTAGGAATAGTCTGAATAGAGCACTTACATTTTTCAAAATGTCAAGTTGACATCATTCATAGCAGGAGCTTTTCAGTTTCAAAAACCAAATCCTGGCCTCCCCCGTGGTCCAAGTTTCCCCAAACAACAGTGAACCCGACAGCACACACGTCGCATTTCCTCCTCCATCCTAGCCTATTCCATTCAACACCTGGATTCCACCAGCCCTGTGAGGCGCCGTTAGTGCCATATGACTCACATGTAGGGAAACGCAGGCCCCAGCTACCCCGTACCTGCCTGCGTGGGAGGCTCTTCAGAGAAGCGACCTTTGTCCCCTGTCTGCTTCCATCCCAGCAGCCTTCTCTGTCTTGTTGGGGGTGGGGGGGGGGGGTGGGGGCGGCTGTGAAATCGAAAGACCTCATTATAAGATGAGACAGGAAAGCATGGCTTGCTTATTTGCAGAAGTACGAAAACATTGATGCAATGGCGAGACAAGTTCTGCCTCCATGAGCCCCGGTTCTGTTTTGGTTCCCCTCGAGCTAGAAGCAACTGCTTGGACATGCTTCTGCCTGTGAGAGGCTCCGTGGCGCCCACGGGGACACCTGGGCACGCCCCCTCACCCATCCCCTCTCCCCTCCAACCCTGAGGAGAGAGATGCCCTGGGTCCCCATGCGGGCGTTAGGTTGGGATGAAGACCGAGGCCTCTCAGGGGAACGTGGAGGTTAGAGAAGTAGGTGATTCTGGGATGTTAGAGGCATGTGGGGGTTTTAAGTCCTAAGGACCCTGGATTCCAGGTGTCTGGGTTCATCGCTTGCACTGCTACCCACTGTCAGTTGGAGCTCACGAGGGAGACTTGAGCTCCTAGCGGGGTGAGGGCTGGCTCGTGCCCTCCCAGCTTCATGAATTCAGTGAGGCGAGTGGGTCTCACCAGCCAGGGGCCAGGTGCCCAGGGAGACGTGTCAACCAGGAGCCATTTCCCCGAGGCCAGGGAGTGTCCCTCTCACTCTTTACAGCCTTTCTCCACGGGTCCCCTGCTGCCTCCTACCTGGTGACCAAGGACATTGACTGTAGGTGGGAACAATATGAGGGCTTTTCTCTTTCTTTGTAGTATTTATACAGATGCCCCTGACCCAGCCAGCTTGGCTTAGTACAGCGTTTCTCAACCTGTGGGTCGCGACCCCTTTGGTGGTCGAACGACCCTTTCACACGGGTCGCCTAAGACCATCCTGTATATCAGATATTTACAGTACGATTCATAACAGTAGCAACATGACAGTGATGAAGTAGCAAGAAAATAATTTTATGGTTGGGTCACAACATGAGGAAGTGTATTTAAAGGGCCAGAAGGTTGAGAACCACTGGGTTAGTGGATAGAGTGTTGGTCTGCGGTCCCAGGTTTGAATCTGGTCAAGGGCACGTACCCCAGTTGCAGGCTCCTCCTCGGCCTGGTCGGGGCGCGTGCAGGAGGCAACCAAGTTGAAGTGTCTCCCTCACATCCATGTTTCCCTCTCTGTCTCCCGTCCTCCCTTACACTCTCTCTAAAAATCAATAGAAGAAATGATCCTCGGGTGACGATGAACCAAACAACAACAAAAAAAAGGCCTGACTGTGCGCAGGCTGCTTGCTTAGCTCCCTCCTAAGGCCCTCAGGGAGGAAGGCCATCGGCTCGGGGCTGCCTGTAGGTACCACCTCCCGTGGACGGCTGTTGGTTCTATTTTTAGCGCTGCATCCCCGTGTGGCTGCCACAGGCGGGGATGACCGCATGTCCTGCTTCCTTCCTGGTTCCTCCTGGTTCAGTTCCATTCTTTTGTTGTGATTCCCAGAAATCGTTGTGGGATGGTCATCTGTCCTGCCTGTGAACTGTGTGGCTCGAGCGTCTTCAAGGACAGACACCACAGAGAAATGACCTCTGCCCCGGAGTGGGGAGCTGACTCCCATGGGCTAAGGGGTCCTATCAAAGTGATGTGTCCTCAGGCCCCATCTCGGCACAGCGACCTCCATATTGAGTTCTGGCTAAGAAAGAACTCAGAGATGAGACTCACACGGTGAGAGAACGTTTATTTAGAAAGTCACAGAGGTAGGAGAAGTGGGCCGCAGAAGAAATGGGCTCAGGAACATGTCATGGAGGAGAAAGAAGGGCCCTTGTTGCTTAGGGGAGAGAGAGATAGAGAGATAGAGAGATAGAGATAGAAAGATAGAGAGATAGAGAGATAGAATAGAGATAGAGAGAGAGAGAGAGAGAGAGAGAGAGAGAGAGAGAGAGACTGGGCCAGGGGAGGGTGGGGAAAGGCAAGGGCTGCTCCACAGAGAGAGCCCATTGGTTCTCAGTCTTGAGGGTATTCGCCTAGAGGGCTGGGGGTGGGGTGGGGATCCCAGGTGAATATTCATCAGCTTTCCAGGTGTGACCTTTCAGGGTCGTGGTCTCCACTGATTGATTGGCACCAGGGCGGGGGAGGGGTCATCAGTCAGTGCAGCTGGTCCTGAAACAGCCAGGAGTTAGTTGCTTGTCTGGTTTTGCTGCTTTTCTGGCCTAGATGGATGTGGTACGAGGTATTTCCTGGAAGGAGGTCTAACCTGCCTGACCAGTGACATGTCAGGAGGGAAGGTCAGGGAGGGTTCGAACCACATGACCAGCAATGTGAAAGGTCAGGGTTCTAACCTCATGACAAGCGATGTGAAAGGTCAGTGGTCTAACCTGCAGGACCAGAGATGTGCTAGGGGAGGAAAGGTCACCCTGGAAGCGAGGTCCTTGTTTTCCCAGTTGCTAGTGACCTTCCACCCTGGTGACCTCTGTGGCCGCCTCACCGTCCCTGCTCTGCTCCTGTCTGACTGCTGACCACAGTGAGGCTCCTAAGCTGACCCAGGACAGTCCAGTGCTCCTGATGCTGCAAGGGGACTGCCAACCCTCCCCCTCCACCCCTGCTATCTGAGCCCTCAGCGCAGAGGTGAAGAACTCCTTCTGAAACGAGGTTATTGATTTCAGAGAGGAAAAGAGAGGGAGAGAGAGAGATACATCAATGATGAGAGAGAATCCTCGATTGGATTCTTCTGCAGGCCCCCTCCTGGGGACCGAGCCCACCACCCGGACAGGTGCCCTGACTGGGAATTGACCTCCTGGTTTATAGGTTGACACTCAACCACGGAGCCACACTGGCTGGGCTGAAAGGAGATTGTAAAGCCCCCAGGCCCACAGTGATGAGCAGACCCCTGTGCCTCAGGTGGCCTCTGCCTCAGACCCGAATGCCCTCCCCACAGGGCATCGGCCTCTCTTCAGGGACAGAGTTTACCAGCACCTCCTCCTCTCCCTGTCCGTCTATGAGCTTGAATCCATGGAGTCCATGCGCCTGGCCTTAGCCCTGCCCCCTCCGCTCCGGGGTCATCGGGCCGTGTCTTTCTCTCCCATGGCCTCTGGGCCGCATGAAGGTTGGGTCTCGTCCTCATTAGCCGCCCTGGTGCCTGGCTCACTAGGAGCAGAGAATAGCGAGTCCGTAAATAACGTATCTGCCCCATTTCCACGGTGTCTGGCATTGCACCGGGCAGGCATGCATCCTCTCAGCCTCTCACGTGGCCAGACGTTTATTGAGAGGCATCGTGTTAGCGACGGGGAGTGTGAGGAGGAACAAGGCACAGTTATCCCCTCACGAAGCCCATGGACGATTAGATGTGAAAGTGGTTGCTTCCTTCCTTGTCTTCGAAAGCCGTGGGCAATGCCGTACCTCATGGAGGTGAGTGGCCCAGCCTGTGGCGTGTCCAGGCAGCCGGTGTCCCTGTGTCCGGCAGAACCTCTCGCCTCCTCTGCCCTCCCAGGTGGGCCGGGGCCCCACTGCTGCGCACGCCTGTAGTCATCGGAGAGGGACCGGTCAGTCCCGCCGGGAAAGCATGCTCGGCGAACATCTCAGCTTCAGGTGAATTCAAAGAGCAGATGGCGCCTGGGAAAGCCCATGAAGTATCACCCCCTTTGTTAGTTCCGAGACGTGTCTATGGGGTAGGGCGTGCCATCTTCTTCCTGCCGTGGAGGTTTCCACTAGTGTAACCTGTGTATTTCCAAGCTCACGTGACATTGCGAGCGGTGGCTCTACGTACTGTCTAAAATACCGCAAGTCCAATGGATTTATTTTTGGTAACTTTTTCCTGATGTAATGACTTGACCTAAATAAAGACTCTGCACAGAGATTGTGAGTTCACTGCCCGCGTGGACTCAGCTTTGCAGCGTCATGGGCGTTTCACTGCCGCCGTGGACAGAGCTGCTCCCTTTAAACCCAGAACCACGGGTCCCTTGCGTAGATGCCGCTGCAGGTTTGCTCACCCCTAAACATTCGACTTTCCCCACCTTTGCTAGTTACAGTATGGCTTAAGATTATTCTGAGATTATACATCTGCTTCGAGGAAGCGCAAGATTGGATGCAGACAGAAATGCTTGGAGTGTGTGCGGAGATTCCTTTAGCTTCTGTGCGCAGTGGGGGCCGGAGATTTCGGTGTCATTCATCGCTGGCTTAGTTGTACTTCCCCAGGAGAATCTCCTTGCTTTGCTTGGTCAGACAACAAAAGCACAACGAGCACATCCCTTTCTCATTATTTCTGGGGAAATGGTCAGAAGTGTGCTATCTTGTTTATACTAACTAGCAAGTATATGCATGTGAGGGAGAGAAAGTGTGTCGGCCTCTTGAAGGAAATGTAGAGGTTCCGGTCCTCAGTGGGGCGTGGCGGAGTGTGTCACAGCTGCACCTGGCACTTGCACTGCACACCTCCAGGCCCGGTCCTGCCTCTTTCCCACGGGCGTGTTGTCCCTTCCCTGCAGCTCTGTAGCCCTGGGGTGCTGTCCCCGCCCCATGACTTCCTGGAATACTCGTTCCTTCCAGTTCTGCCAGGTGATGTCCTACTCAACCTTCAAGCCCGGCTCCGATGTCACTTCTTGCAGGAGCCTTGCCTGACCTTCCCAGGCATCAGCGCGGCCAAGTCCAGCTGTCCTCTGGGCCGTCAGCAGGTTAGGCACGAGGGAGGATTGGATCTGAGGTTGGTGAGTGACTCCTGTCTCCGGTCAGCTGCTCGTCTGAGGAACTTTGGGGAGATGACCACCTCATGAAAGACGGATGTCGCCCAGGCTGTTTGTCGTATCTGCATAAGGATGAACTAAAACGCTGCTTTGGAGCTCTTTGTTTTTTATGCTTCCTCTGGAAACAGTTATAATTACAGGCTCCAAGAAGGCGACTCGCATGTGGAGAGTCCCATGGGCCCTTCCCACAGCTCCCCCAGGGATGGCATTGTATGAGGCTGAATACAGTGTCAGAGCCCGACCTGGGTTCTGCCCATTACTGTTCATAAGATGTGCCAGGTACCCAGGCTGCGTCCATCTGGTCCCGCCCACACAGACCTGCATCCATCCAGTCCCGCCCACACGGAGACCTGCATCCATCTGGTCCGCCCACGAAGACCTACATCCATCCGGTCCGCCCACACGGACCTGCATCCATCCGGTCCCGCCCACACGGACCTGCATCCATCCGGTCCCACCCACACAGACCTGCATCCATCCGGTCCCACCCACATGGACCTGCATCCATCCGGTCCCACCCACACGGACCCACATCCATCAGGTCCCGCCCACACGGAGACCTGCATCCATCCAGTCCGCCCACACGGACCTGCATCCATCCGGTCCCACCCACATGGACCTGCATCCATCAGGTCCCGCCCACACGGAGACCTGCATCCATCCAGTCCGCCCACACGGAGACCTGCATCCATCCAGTCCGCCCACACGGACCTGCATCCATCGGGCTTGCCCATGGAGATGCTCTTCTGCACTTTGCCTGGAGGTCAGCAGAAGCACCACACACACAAGACCACCTCGCATTTCAGAAGCAGGACTGATGAACGTTGGCATTTCGTGTAAATAGCTGGTTTGGGTTTTGGAGAGGCAAGATAATTACTCTAAATGACATGATGGAGGTGGCGTTGGGTCACCCCGATCGGGGAGAGCGTTCTCTAGAATGTGTAATTTAATTCATAAAGATGCTCTAGAAAGCGGTAGATAGCACAAGCGCCGAGAGGGAGCCAGTCACCCCTGCTCCGGGCACAGCTCTTACCGGGTGGCATCCAGTCCCGTCCCTGATGCCAGACTCAGTGGCGCTCCGAAACGCGGGTCGCTGCTTGCCCAGGGAGGCCCCGTCTGGCTCGGCTGCAGGGCTCTGAGCCCCCGTGAGATGTCCTAAGGACGGGCGCTTTCATACAGGGAAACCACACTCGTGTCTGGTGACGAACATCTCACCGGAGTCTGTGTTGTCAGTTCTCAGCGCACGGGCAGGTTCAAAGGCAGCCTGTGTTGTGAAAGCCTACGCAGGCGATAGGAGAGCGACGAGAAAGAATGAAGTGACGTCCTCCGTAAATGATGGTGCTTTCATGGCTCTCGGCTGGTTCTTGGAATTTAAAACAAGGAAGAGGACCAGATGTTAGTTTTAAAACTAGTATTTAAGGGGCACCTACTATGGGCCAGGCACTGTGCTAGGCAGTTGATAATACGTTATTGTAGTTTATCCTTAACATGGTCGTCTGAAGAGGTTGCTGATAGCATCCTCGTTTCATAAATGAGAACACGAGGTGTGGTGTCCCAGGTCACGGAGCCAGCAATGGGCCAGACCGCTGTACACGCGTTGCCTTTCTGTTCCCGGGCCACGCTCCGCCCTCTGTTATTCGGGAAGAAGGAGACATGGCGCTGGGGTTTGGTCCTTGGCTGATCCAGGGGCCGTGCTGGGGGGTGTCCCTGAGTGTGGCTGTGAGGTCATGGGTGGACACGCCGGTCCATTCACTTCTCATTTAAACGTAGATGACAAAGTGTGTCCACGCTGACCCTTTCCCGCTTACCTGGCGTGCTGCACCGAAGAACATGTTGTAGAGAATGGTGGCTCAGGACGGCACTTGAACCGTCTCCTCCGATCGGGAAACTGGTGTCCTATCTCCATGCCAGACCCCTGACTATGACTAATTAGTTCAGGACAGAGCAGCAGGGGCGCCCTGACAGGAGGCAGCCCTTCCGTGGCCTTTAGATAGATTCCTCGCCTGGGGGTTTTCTTCCTCGAGGGCTTTAGGGCATGTTCCTCAGCATTAAAGCAGTTTTCCTTCCTGTTCCAGCTGACTTAGGGAGAAGGGAAATTATTTTGCCTGCCTTGAATTCTAACAGGGGGGCATGGTGAGAAGATAGCTCGAGACCATACTGGAGCTCGGCCGGCGTGGCTCAGTGGTTGAGTGTCGACCCATGAACCAGGAGGTCATGGTTTGATTCCCATGCAGGGCACATGCTCAGGTTGCGGGCTCGATCCCCAATGGGGGCGTGCAGGAGGCAGCCGATCAATGATTCTCTCTCATCATGGATGTTTCTCTCTCTCTCTCCCTTTCTTTTCCTCTCTGAAATAAAACAAATATATATCTATATCTATATCTATATCTATATCTATATCTATATCTATCTATCTATATATATATATTTTTAAAGACCATACTGGAATCAGAATGTAAGATTTGCCGTGAGTATTCCTTGGGGAGGTAGTGGAAAAGTTATTGAGTAGATAGTGAATACAGAGCGTAGAATCACTTTGAAAATTGTTTTCTCACTTACACAGGGGTAAGAGGCCCCCTATCTGAGAGCTAAAACGCCAGGTGCTGTTCCCTGCCTGAACTACAGAACAGATGGACAGGAAAGGGATTAGTGATCTAGACCTTTATTTTGACTTTGAGTCAAAGGTTCCTTCATGGCACTTTTTACTATTGTGAGAGATGCTGCATTCTTTGTCCCTGCGTGTTGCAGAGTGCCAGGTGGTCTTGCTGTCTGAGACAGGAGGGGTGTGGGACCTGGACTCGGGCCGACTTCCGTTCACATCCCGGCTTCGTTACTTCCCACGTACGTGATGTTGGACAGTTGGTGAATCTTGCAGTCGGACTATGAGGAAGTGACATGCAAAATACCTAGGCATGTGCTGGGGATCCAGTAAGTGAGAGCTGCTCATTCTCAGATGCACCCCAGCCTCAGGGGTGCAGCCCGGACCTGCACCCAGGTTGTCTGACTTGAGAGCCCCCCTTCGTCACCGCCCCGCAGAGCTGCTTCCTTCTGGAAGGACCGTGTTTCCGCAGCGCGTTAGACGCCGTTGCCTGCATCTGGCACACACGGCGCCGTAGACACAGCTGCCGGGCTCTCGGGCCAGCCTCCAGCCTCCGCGTGCCCGAGGGTCCAAGAGCCCGCAGCACCGGGTGTCGGTCCCTCTGAGAGCCGGGGGCACGCTGCTTCCTCACTTAGGAAGGCCAGGGCCTGCCCCTCCTGCTCCGGGCCGCCTGCTGCTGGGCTGGTGGCGGGCAGGGCTGTGGTGGGGGTGGGTGGAGGCCTGCAGACCCCCTGGGACTACTCCTTCATTTCATTCCCTCCCCGCCTCTGCCCTGGCCCCCTTTGCGCTTCCTGCCTGTGTCCACGTCTTGTCTTAGCACGGAGTCTGTCTCCTCTCCTGCCTGGCCCTTTGATGGAGTGACATCACTCCTTGGCTGGGGTCTCGGGGTGTTTCCACTGCCAACACTTGCCGCTGACAGGACGCGGGCGGGAGTGACCCGGTCTGGCTTCTTCTCGTCCCTTTCTCTCATCAGTGCTCAGCCTCGTTAGGAAAAGGTGAAGATCTATTCACCGAGCTGTGTGGGCACCCAGCATTCCGATGTCGAGGGGGACACAGCTCCGTGTGGGGGAAGTGGAGATGCTGTGTTCTCTGGGTCCTCGGGCAGCAGCTGGGCTCGGTTGCCATGGAGACAGCAGATGTGAAGTTGGGGAGGGAGGCAGCAGCGGGGTGGGGAGCTGATGATCTCCCCAGCTTTCTTCCCTCCTCGCCTGTTTCACCAGGCAGGACTGTTTGATTCATGGGAGGAGGCCAGGCCCTGACTTAGAAAAGAGGATGATCTTAGCATCTCAGCCTGCATTCCAGAGGGCGGGGCGGCAGGAGGGGAATTTGGCCACCCCACGGGCAGGGTGTAGGAGGAAGGCATTCTGGCCATTGTTTCTATATATAATGTAGAGCAATTGATTACTTATTACCCTGTTTTTGTGTGAGGCGTGAATTTTATTTCTACGGTTCGTAAGATTACGTGGAGAGGCCAAATGTTTCTCCTAAAAACGGTTCTGAAATCTCCCGTTCTTCCTCTAGGCATCAGCGTGCCTCTTTCTCTCTGAACGATTTTCATCTGAAGCAGCCCAGAGGAGTCTTGTTAAGTGAGGCAATGAATTACTTAATAATCCCCATAAATTCTCTAAGATGGAAGAAGGAGAACATTGAATGCAGCGTTAAGTAAGCTCCAGGGACTTTCAGGGAAGCGAATCCTTCGATCTCAGAATTCTGTGGGAGACACTGGGTGGCTGGCTCCCTGGTCGCGCTGTGCCTGTGCCGGAAGTCCTTCCCGGGCTTTCTGACTGTGGAGGAGGGGCCCTCCTACTTGCGCTGATGGGCGAATACCCGTTAAAGGGCGTTGAGCGGAGAGGGTGGACGCGTGTGTTGGCATCTTCGCTGGGACGGCCGGGATTCACCGGGGAAGGAAGGAGCAGATCCTCGGGCTCAGGCCTTCGCTTCCTGTGCAAAGTAAGAGCCCCCATCACTGCTGCAAGGAGGCAACTTCCGTGTCCCGAGACTCGCCAGGCTGCACAGAATTGCACAACGGAAACCACAGCTCTTACCGGGAAAGTCGGGTTAGGGACCCAACACTTGAGAACGTCATCGGTGCCCTAGCCGGTGTGGCTCAGTGGGTGGAGCCTGGGCCCGCGAACTGAAGGGTCTCGGGTTCGATTCCCAGTCACGGGCATGTGCCAAGGTTGCAGGCTCGATCCCCTGGTCGGGTGTGTGCAGGAGGCAGCCAATCGATGTGTCTCTCTCACATCGATGTTTCTCTCTCTCTGTCTTTCCCCCCTCCCTTCCACACTCTCTACAAATCAGTGGGAAAATAGCCTGGGGGGGGAGGGGAGATTTAAAAAACAAAATAAAACAAAAATCATCAGCGACACATTAAACAAAGGTATGGGAACCGAACGCAAATCATGGCATGTATTACACATGTTAAATGGTGAAGATACACACAAATAGGACAACACACGTGGCACCTTCAGTGCTAAAGCCCCGAGGTCGGCTGGGGAAGGTGGGTGGGCTTCAGGGGCTGTGGTGGGTGAGGTGTCTTCTGTGAAGAGGTGGGCACGGGGGTGAGGGCAACTGTGGCTCACATGTCTGTGCATCTGTTGATTGGCTCACATGTCATATGGATATATGTGCAGTATATTATATCTAGGTATATAAGCCACATGTATTGACACGATCTCGTGCGTATAGAGTCCATAGACATAGCGGATTAGTGGTGATGAGGCACTGAGGGTTTGGGGTGTGGGCCAGGACTGTTACGAGGTGATGGGGACCATGGTAGCAACGTTGTGAGTGTGCTGCATGCTACTCAAGTGTGTGCTTACAAATGGGCGCCTTGGTGAAGTTTTTGTGGTGTGTCTTTTACTACATACATGCACACGCGCGCGCACACACACACACATGTTGAATCGTGTCCCAGTCGGAGCTGGTGTGGCACTTTGGGGACACGTAGGGAGAGCAGAAGGGGCTGTCTCAAAGGGCTGTGCAGCTCAGCTGGGAGGCAAGGTCCACGGAATAGCGGCTCGATTCCGAGGCCGGAGTGAAACGCCACGGGGGAGGTGAGGACAGGGCTGCGGGAGTCCAAGGTGAGCACCTGTCCCTCCGAGGAATCCACGCCAGAGGAGTCCACGTAAGAGGGGTCCATGTAAGATGAGTCCACTCAATAGGAGGCCACAAAGATGGACTCCTTGGGTCTCAGCTGGGCATCGCCTGCCCTGCTCTAAGGAAGACCTGCTTCCAGGCCTGGCCTGTGGGCTCGGTCCCCAGAAGTGGCGTAGGAGGCAGCCGGTCAGCGATTTCTCTGTCATCATTGATGTTTCTATCTCTTTCTCCCTTCCTGGTGAGACTCGCGGTGTTGTGCGATTGCTTAATGAAATGCGTCAGTGCCCGGGAGCGTGGCATGACTGAGCGAAGCAGTATTTTCAGTAACAGTCCTGGGAGTGAGTGCCCTGCGGGCAGGGCCACGGCCTCCTGGCTCCCACCTTCATTCAGGGAGCGGGAGCGGCCAGCGTCCGCCTCTGGCTCCTGCCCGGATGGTCCCCCAGGAAGCCTGGACCCACAGGGGCGTGTCGCCTGCTGCACTTAGAAAGCAGTGGCGCTCACTCTTCACAGAGACAGGGACGCAGGGCGGGAGCCGGTGGGGGAGGGGGAAGGGACGTGACCTTTCCCTTCGGCCCGGTGCTGGCGAGAAAACTTCTCACTCCTGGATACAACCTTCTGGAGAGAAGCTAAACGCGGTTAAACTTTCCCGTTTGGGGAAGACGAATGGAGTCCGACACAGAGAAATCAGTTTTCAAAGATTCTGCACCCCCTCGGGACATTTCCAGGAAAATAAATGGAGACATTTTCAGTTTCGCAAACTCACCACGTCCCGGGGCAAAAATGGGTAGTTCTACCCCTGTTTCAGCCTCATGTTCCATAAGGAGAGGGTTTCTCCCTTTTCTTACTCACTCATCCCAATCTCCTTGTTCATCAGCCCTGGTGCCCACAGCCAGCCCCCCTCCGGGCCGTGACCTGCTGTTGGACGCTGGCCTGGGCACAGCTGCCTCTTCCAAGCCCCGTGTCACCCCGGCCCCGCCCCGCCTCCTGTGGTCCTGCTCCGGCCAGGCCTCCCGCTGCCCCAGACATGGTCCTTGCACGTGAGAACCCAGGAGGCGAGAGGTCCTCGGCTTTGAACCCGTGGGAACCCGCCAGCGGCCGCTTCGCTCAGGAACTCCCCAGTGGTGACCTCTCTCACCAGAGGCTCTGGCCTGATTGGTTATTGTTGGGTTTGACTTGCAAGCTCACTTCATTTTTTTTAATCCTCACCCGAGGATATTTTCCCATTGATTTAAAGAGAGTAGAAGAGAGGGAAAGACAGAGAGAAACATCGATGTGAGAGAGACACAAGGATGGGTTGCCTCCTGCACACCCCTGACCAGGGTCCTGGGCTGGGGAGGAGCCTGCAACCAAGGTTACCTACGGCCCTTGACTGGACTTGAACCGGACCCTTCGGTCCAGGGGCCGGCACTCTAACTGCTTTCCCTTTCCAATTGCTGACCTGCCCCTCCTCCCGAGGGTCCCCTCTGAGGAAGGTGGTTTGCTGAGTGCAAGGTCAGTTCTCATGGGGACAGCCCCGCACGCCCCTGAGGACGGCGCCCAGTGCCTGGCATCGGGTATGGAACAGAGGCCCACGCTGGGGAAGAACTGCATTTTTCTTGCTTAGGGACGTGGGTGAATGTCAGGAACGGAACATGTCCCTGAAAATGTCTGTTTTGTTCCTGAAGCATCCTCGAGGGGGTGCAGAAGCCGGTGAGATGCAGAGGCTGCTTGTGAAAGGCGAACGGAGTGGAGATGGGGTTGAGGGGGGGGGGGAGGATTGGAGATGGAGAAGGAGAATCTCCGGAGAGCTGTGCCTGCGGGGCTCGGTGGGATTCTGTGGGCTCGGCACCCCACTACCCCTTCCCCCTGGGAAGCCTGTAGTCACATCTACCTGGCTCACTCACCGTTTACTCTGAAGGAATGTTCATATGTTATTGATTTTTTAGAGATAGAGAAAGAGAGAGGGAGG
>NW_005871930.1:179311-186740 GCF_000147115.1 Myotis lucifugus
CGGCTGGTTCTTGGAATTTAAAACAAGGAAGAGGACCAGATGTTAGTTTTAAAACTAGTATTTAAGGGGCACCTACTATGGGCCAGGCACTGTGCTAGGCAGTTGATAATACGTTATTGTAGTTTATCCTTAAAATGGTCGGATGAAGTGGTTGCTGATAGTATCCTCGTTTCATAAATGAGAACACGAGGTGTGGTGTCCCAGGTCACGGAGCCAGCAATGGGCCAGACCGCTGTACACGCGTTGCCTTTCTGTTCCCGGGCCACGCTCCGCCCTCTGTTCTTCGGGAAGAAGGAGACATGGCGCTGGGGTTTGGTCCTTGGCTGATCCAGGGGCCGTGCTGGGGAGTGTCCCTGAGTGTGGCTGTGAGGTCATGGGTGGACACGCCGGTCCATTCACTTCTCATTTAAACGTAGATGACAAAGTGTGTCCACGCTGACCCTTTCCCGCTTACCTGGCATGCTGCACCGAAGAACATGTTGTAGAGAATGGTGGCTCAGGATGGCACTTGAACCGTCTCCTCCGATCGGGAAACTGGTGTCCTATCTCCATGCCAGACCCCTGACTATGACTAATTAGTTCAGGACAGAGCAGCAGGGCGCCCTGACAGGAGGCAGCCCTTCCGTGGCCTTTAGATAGATTCCTCGCCTGGGGGTTTTCTTCCTCGGGGGCTTTAGGGCATGTTCCTCAGCATTAAAGCAGTTTTCCTTCCTGTTCCAGCTGACTTAGGGAGAAGGAAAATTACTTTGCCTGCCTTGGATTCTAACAGGGGGGCATGGTGAGAAGATAGCTCGAGACCATACTGGAGCCCAGCCGGCGTGGCTCAGTGGTTGAGTGTTGACCTATGAACCAGGAGGTCATGGTTTGATTCCCATGCAGGGCACATGCTCGGGTTTCGGGCTCGATCCCCAATGGGGGCGTGCAGGAGGCAGCCGATCAATGATTCTCTCTCATCATGGATGTTTCTCTCTCTCTCCCTCCCTTTCCCTTCCTCTCTGAATTAAACAAATATGTATATATTTTAAAAAGACCATACTGGAATCAGAATGTAAGATTTGCCATGAGTATTCGTCGGGGAGGTAGTGGAAAAGTTATTGAGTAGATAGTGAATACAGAGGGTAGAATCACTTGGAAAATTGTTTTCTCACTTACACAGGGGTAAGAGGCTCCCTCTCTGAGAGCTAAAATGCCAGGTGCTGTTCCTGCCTGAACTACAGAACAGATGGACAGGAAAGGGATTAGTGATCTGGACCTTTATTTTGACTTTGAGTCAAAGGTTCCTTCATGGCACTTTTTACTATTGTGAGAGAGGCTGCATTCTTTGTCCCTGCGTGTCGAAGAGTGCCAGGTGGTCTTGCTGTCTGAGACAGGAGGGGTGTGGGGTCTGGACTCAGGCCGACTTCCGTTCACATCCCGGCTTCGTTACTTCCCACGCACGTGATGTTGGACAGTCGGTGAATCTTGCAGTCGGACTATAAGGAAGGGACATACAAAATACCTAGGAAGGTGCTGGGGATCCAGTAAGTGAGAGCTGCTCATTCTCAGATGCACCCTTGCTCAGGTAACCGCCTGAACCCCGGCCTCAGGGGTGCAGCCGGGACCTGCACCCAGGTTGTCTGACTTGAGAGCCCCCCTTCGTCACTGCCCCGCAGAGCTTCTTCCTTCTGGAAGGACCGTGTTTCCGCAGCACGTTAGACGCCGTTGCCTGCATCTGGCACACACAGCACCGTAGACACAGCTACCGGGCTCTCGGGCCAGCCTCCAGCCTCCAGCCTCCACCCTTCGCGTGCCTGAGGGTCCGAGAGCCCGCAGCACCGGGTGTCGGTCCCTCTGAGAGCCGGGAGCACGCTGCTTCCTCACTTAGGAAGGCCAGGGCCTGCCCCTCCTGCTCCGGGCCGCCTGCTGTTGGGCTGGTGGCGGGCAGGGCTGTGGTGGGGGTGGGTGGAGGCCTGCAGACCCCCTGGGACTACTCCTTCATTTCATTCTCTCCCCGCCTCTGCCCTGGCCCCCTTTGCGCTTCCTGCCTGTGTCCACGTCTTGTCTTAGCACGTAGTCCGGTCTTCTCTCCTGCCTGGCCCTTTGATGGAGTGACATCACTCCTTGGCTGGGGTCTCGGGGTGTTTCCACTGCCAACACTTGCCGCTGACAGGACGCGGGCGGGAGTGACCCGGTCTGGCTTCTTCTCGTCCCTTTCTCTCATCAGTGCTCAGCCTCGTTAGGAAAAGGTGAAGATCTATTCACCGAGCTGTGTGGGCACCCAGCATTCCGATGTCGAGGGGGACACAGCTCCGTGTGGGGGAAGTGGAGATGCTGTGTTCTCTGGGTCCTCGGGCAGCAGCTGGGCTCGGTTGCCATGGAGACAGCAGATGTGAAGTTGGGGAGGGAGGCAGCAGCGGGGTGGGGAGCTGATGATCTCCCCAGCTTTCTTCCCTCCTCGCCTGTTTCACCAGGCAGGACTGTTTGATTCATGGGAGGAGGCCAGGCCCTGACTTAGAAAAGAGGATGATCTTAGCATCTCAGCCTGCATTCCAGAGGGCGGGGCGGCAGGAGGGGAATTTGGCCACCCCACGGGCAGGGTGTAGGAGGAAGGCATTCTGGCCATTGTTTCTATATATAATGTAGAGCAATTGATTACTTATTACCCTGTTTTTGTGTGAGGCGTGAATTTTATTTCTACGGTTCGTAAGATTACGTGGAGAGGCCAAATGTTTCTCCTAAAAACGGTTCTGAAATCTCCCGTTCTTCCTCTAGGCATCAGCGTGCCTCTTTCTCTCTGAACGATTTTCATCTGAAGCAGCCCAGTGGAGTCTTGTTAAGTGAGGCAATGAATTACTTAATAATCCCCACAAATTCTCTAAGATGGAAGAAGGAGAACATTGAATGCAGCGTTAAGTAAGCTCCAGGGACTTTCAGGGAAGCGAATCCTTCGATCTCAGAATTCTGTGGGAGACACTGGGTGGCTGGCTCCCTGGTCGCGCTGTGCCTGTGCGGGAAGTCCTTCCCGGGCTTTCTGACTGTGGAGGAGGGGCCCTCCTACTTGCACTGATGGGCGAATACCTGTTAAAGGGCGTTGAGCGGAGAGGGTGGACGCGTGTGTTGGCATCTTCGCTGGGACGGCCGGGATTCACCGGGGAAGGAAGGAGCAGATCCTCGGGCTCAGGCCTTCGCTTCCTGTGCAAAGTAAGAGCCCCCATCACTGCTGCAAGGAGGCAACTTCCGTGTCCCGAGACTCGCCAGGCTGCACAGAATTGCACAACGGAAACCACAGCTCTTACGGGGAAAGTCGGGTTAGGGACCCAACACTTGAGAACGTCATCGGTGCCCTAGCCGGTGTGGCTCAGTGGGTGGAGCCTGGGCCCGCGAACTGAAGGGTCTCGGGTTCGATTCCCAGTCACGGGCATGTGCCAAGGTTGCAGGCTCTATCCCCTGGTCGGGTGTGTGCAGGAGGCAGCCAATCGATGTGTCTCTCTCACATCGATGTTTCTCTCTCTCTGTCTTTCCCCCCTCCCTTCCACACTCTCTACAAATCAATGGGAAAATAGCCTGGGGGGGGGGAGGGGAGATTTAAAAAACAAAATAAAACAAAAATCATCAGCGACACATTAAACAAAGGTATGGGAACCGAATGCAAATCATGGCATGTATTACACATGTTAAATGGTGAAGATACACACAAATAGGACAACACACGTGGCACCTTCAGTGCTAAAGCCCCGAGGTCGGCGGGGGGAAGGTGGGTGGGCGTCAGGGGCTGTGGCGGGTGTATGTCCCTGCAGTCACCTGTGTGGACTGTGTATGTCCCTGCTGTCACCTGTGTGGACTGTGTATGTCCCTGCAGTCACCTGTGTGGACTGTGTACGTCCCTGCCGTCACCTGTGTGGACTGTGTATGTCCCTGCCGTCACCTGTGTGGACTGTGTATGTCCCTGCAGTCACCTGTGTGGACTGTGTATGTCCCTGCTGTCACCTGTGTGGACTGTGTATGTCCCTGCTGTCACCTGTGTGGACTGTGTATGTCCCTGCCGTCACCTGTGTGGACTGTGTATGTCCCTGCCGTCACCTGTGTGGACTGTGTATGTCCCTGCAGTCACCTGTGTGGACTGTGTGTGTCCCTGCCGTCACCTGTGTGAACTGTGTGTGTCCCTGCAGTCACCTGTGTGGACTGTGTGTGTCCCTGCCGTCACCTGTATGAACTGTGTATGTCCCTGCAGTCACCTGTGTGGACTGTGCATGTCCCTGCCGTCACCTGTGTGGACTGTGTATGTCCCTGCAGTCACCTGTGTGGACTGTGCATGTCCCTGCCGTCACCTGTGTGGACTGTGCATGTCCCTGCCGTCACCTGTGTGGACTGTGTCCGTCCCTGCAGTCACCTGTGTGGACTGTGTGTGTCCCTGCCGTCACCTGTATGAACTGTGTATGTCCCTGCAGTCACCTGTGTGGACTGTGCATGTCCCTGCCGTCACCTGTGTGGACTGTGTATGTCCCTGCAGTCACCTGTGTGGACTGTGCATGTCCCTGCCGTCACCTGTGTGGACTGTGCATGTCCCTGCCGTCACCTGTGTGGACTGTGTCCGTCCCTGCAGTCACCTGTGTGGACTGTGTACGTCCCTGCCGTCACCTGTGTGGACTGTGTATGTCCCTGCCGTCACCTGTGTGGACTGTGTATGTCCCTGCCGTCACCTGTGTGGACTGTGTGTGTCTCTGCCGTCACCTGTGTGGACTGTGTGTGTCTCTGCCGTCACCTGTGTGGACTCTGTATGTCCCTGCAGTCACCTGTGTGGACTGTGCATGTCCCTGCTGTCACCTGTGTGGGATACTTATTTCCTTGGACTTTTCTTCTCATCGTAATTCGGTTCCACAAATGTTGACAATGTTTTAGGACAAGGTGTCCTAAATTTAAAATTTTTTTGCCGTCATCGAAAAGTTACTTTTTAAGTTAATATATTCCATTTTAATTAAAGAAACCACAACCCGAATCAGGAGACGTGGAGGCTGGTGGGGGGCGTCCCGGTGGCTTTGCTGGTGGACACGGTGCTGCGTTCATGGGCGGTTTTCCTCCAGCTCAACAGGACGGGGGACCAGACATAGAAGCGCACCTGCCCCCTCACATTTGTTCAATGACCAGCTTTCCTCCCAACTTTCTTAAAACCCGAGGACCTTCCCTTTCTGCTGAGACTCCGTTTCCCTGGAAATCAATACCTTCTTATTTGAGCTCAGCCGTCTTGCCGTGAGAGCGCAGGTGGCCCGGAGTCGCTATCAAGGGAAGGCGGCGGTGCTTATGTGAGAGGTGGATGGCTTGGCCTTTTATAGCATTTTCCTCAAAAGAGCGCTCTTGCCGCTGACACAGGGAGCTCACTGTCTCTTCCCCGCCCTCTCCGCTTCCCTTTTGGGGACGCTCCCCAGGGCAGCCTCCGGACTGATCCGCACGGATATCCCCACTGGGAAACGTCTGAGTTTTGTTTGCTTTTTTGGGGGGGGGGATACAGTAGGAAGAAGGCTGTTGGGAACCAGTGTGTACCCCCCCAATTCCTCCCATTAAAGAGAAGCTCTCCCTGCTGGTGGCACATATCATCACTTCCCTAGAGAGGCTGCGTTCGTCCGCTAGCGCTGTTATAACAAAATGTCACAGACGGGGCGGAGGCGGGGGGATGGGGGTGTGAACTATAGAAATCTATTTCCTCACCGTCTGCAGGCTGGGTGCCTCGGTCAGGGCTGGCGGGTTTGGTTCTCCCAGACCTCGCTCTGAAGGCAGACTTCTCTTTGTCTCCTGACGTGGCCTTTTCTCTGGGGACACACCTCCTGGCATCTCTTCCTCTTCTAAGGAGGACACCAGTCAGATTGGGTTAGCGAGGCCCCCCCTCCCCCCCCCCGCGCCCCCAGGAACTCATTTAACCTTAATTCCTTTCTTGAAGGCATCTCTCCAAATGCAACCACATTTGGAGGACTTCAACATACAAATTAAGTTTCGGAGGGACACACAATTCCTCCCCAAACTGCTATTTGTGAGCTCAGCGTCTCTCTCTTCCTTTCCTGAACAGATTGCGAAGTGTCTGAAGGCAGAGCCTTGTACAAACAGGCTTACTGGGTCCTAGTGTAGTGCCTCCTACATAATAAGTAGTCAGTAAATATCTGTGGAATTGAATTTTCATTAAACCAGCTCTTCAAAACGTCAGTGTGGCTATTAGACTTTTATGGAAATGATCTATGGCCACAACATGGCACTTCAACATTTTTTTATGGACTTGGGCAAAGGCTGCCAAGTCATTTACAAGACAAAACACTGCCCAGAATGCTCGTCCTCTCCGCCTTCCTTTCCTTCCGGCCTCAGCGGCGCTCCTTGTTCTTTGGCAGACATCTCCTCTCGTTCTCGTACGCTCAAGGTGAAGACTGACGTCCAGACAGAACCTCATGCCATGACCCTGACCCCACGCGGGGACCTCACTGCCTGGGCCCTCATCCCTGCTTTCGGGGACAAGTCTTTAAGAACAAGGTGTAGCAGGCTCTGGGGAAGCGTGCTCCTCGGAGCCCCTGGGACTCCCGGGTCATCGTTGGCGAGGTTGGGGCCCCGGTGGCTCCCACTCTGAACACTTCGGAGGTCGGAAGGTGTCTCCAGTGTGTGGACTCCGGACGCTCCATCGGATGCCAGTCTGGATGTCACAGCGGAACCTCTGCTGCCCCCAGGAAACACCTCCGTGTGTGCGCCTCCGCAGCGCCCACTGTGCGCGCGGCCGAAAGGGCTGGTTGGACATCTCAGCGTTGCCAGCGAGGCCTTGCCTGCTGTCTGCTCCTCTGAGCTTCCGGGCGCCCAGAGGGTCCTCCTCACACTTGGGGATACGGGTCTCTGGGGGCCGATGAGTGTCCCTGCAACCTCTGGGCCAAATAGTGCTGATCAGAAACCCGTCTAAGAGACAGGGGCCTGTGGTGTGTGTGCCTGGGGATCTGCATCCGTTCCCACCTGGAGCCCAGGTGCCCTCACTCTCCAGGGAGCCTTCCCTGGGCTGGGCAGAGCCTTTCCTTAGCTGGGCGGAGCCTTTCTTGGAGCTGGGCGGGGCCTTCACCGGTGCTGGGCGGAGCCTTCCCTGGAGCTGGGTGAGAGTGCGGAGCCCTGTTCCTGCTGAAGGTCACCCGTGTCTCAGTTCCTTCAGGCAGCGGTAACAAGCGCATGGACTGGGTGGCCCATTGACACTGGACACTCCCTGCTGACAGTCCTGGAGGTTGGGAAGCCCAGGTCTAGAAGACACTGGTGAATAGGGAAAAGGACAGGGTTCTGTCGTCTCTGACTTAGCCGACACCTGTTTCAGATCACCTTCCGGGGGGCGGGGCGGAGTGTTCTTCCTGGGGAAAAAGCAGAAGAACGCTCTCCCTTTGGCCTTTCCGTGTGTCTGATGGTGCTGGTCTGCTCGGTAATGATCCAGCCGCAGTTTAAGCTC